>NW_010280063.1:0-349 GCF_000690775.1 Eurypyga helias
TTTTTTTAAACAATAAAAGTTTAACTCCTTTGACCTCTGATGCATGAATATACAGTATTCCTATAATAATTGCAACTGTTCCTGTGATAATCAGGGGAAAAACCTGGCATGCTAACTGGTAAAAGAAGTTGTTTAGAAGATTTTCATTAACTATTAACTAACACAAGTGAGAGAGAACCTAAACCTCCCTGCTAATTTTGCTTAACGAAGGTTCAGGGGACTTTTTTTGTGTTGTACCAGCCCTACCCGAAGGCCCAGCTTCACAACAGAATGAGTACTAGTTCAGCAGACAGGAGGGCTTTTGAGCAAAGTCTGCAGGAACAAACAGCTAAAAGTAGGTATTTGTGAT
>NW_010280064.1:0-350 GCF_000690775.1 Eurypyga helias
CATTCAAAAATAAACCAAATTTTTTTAGACATTAAAAGTGAACTAAAGTTGTTTACGATTTTCAGACTGATATTTTCAGAATATTATTTATTTCATATTCATATAATTTTTCTTTCATATTCAGAATTTTTCATTATTTATTCCGAATTTTGTATTGCCAAAGTCTTTGGCCTGAACTCACAACTTTAACTTTGGACCTGGCAAATGGACCTTAAATGGACGACATTTGTTACGGAAGTAGTCTGTAAAATGATGAATTTTTTGACGTGCTCAGAGATCTAATTGCAATCACTGGCTACCAGTGGTTGCTTCACCCAAAATCCAACATGACAAGATCATCTTCTCTCTTT
>NW_010280065.1:0-351 GCF_000690775.1 Eurypyga helias
CACAGCCCCAGCCGTGCCGCCGCCTTGGCCCCTTGGTTTGCGCACACTCGCGGGTGGGTTTGCTTTTTTTAGGGCTGATTTGTTTACAACACTAACTCGGGGAAATACAACTCTGTGCATTTCAGTCTGTTTCTTTTCCCCAAAGCAACTTTTCGGATGAGTTTGACCCGGTAGCATCTCTCTGAGATGCCTCATTTCTCGGTATTCCAAAGAGCCTGTAGCAACACCGCTTGGAGCCATACACCAGTGGGTTGTCACAGATGAAGCAAGCTGGGTGGCATGGGACAGCTCCAAGGACCACGGGAAGAGCTGCAGGAAGCGGGATGAGTGATTCATAGAATCATAGAATCA
>NW_010280066.1:0-350 GCF_000690775.1 Eurypyga helias
AGAAAAGGGGGGAATGAGAGGGGAATGATTGCAATAAAGAGCGGAATGCTGGAATAAAGAATCCCTGGTGAAGGGTAGGAAAGTGGGATGTTGAGTCCAAGTTCTTGGTTTCGCCTCCCACCCCTCTTTGGATTTTAGTCTCCCTAAGCCTAGAATTTTAATCCTAATCCCTAATTCCCAAATCCTAATCCCTGATCTCCCATCTCTTCCAACGAATCCTTTTATCTCCTAATACTAATCCCTAACATCCCATTCCTAATCCCTGATCCTTCCAATCGAAACCCTTAATCTCCTAATCTTAATCTATGACCCTGATCCTAATCTCCGAATCCGAATCCATGTTCTCCAAT
>NW_010280067.1:0-351 GCF_000690775.1 Eurypyga helias
AACAGGAGACAGGATCCGGCCATGGCCAAGCAGAGGGAATATCGACTCTGCACCAGCTGCCAGTTAGGCTGCTATTCATACAGTCCAATGAGTGGCTGGTGCTCATTGCTGTGAAGGCGGCACTGTAAACTTGATATCCACCTCAGGCTCTTCCCTGAATGGCCACCGGTCAGTACTGGTGTACAGGGATTTTCTTTCTCAGTAGGAAAAAATCCAGATTTTTCATAGCTAAAGCTCATGAGATTCCTCTTGAGATATTAATCCAGCATGCCAACATCCCTCCAAATGGCAGCTGTGTCCTCCAGCACATCATCCGCTCCCTTCAACTCCATCTCCCCTCTTTCAGTTTAA
>NW_010280068.1:0-351 GCF_000690775.1 Eurypyga helias
AAAGTTTGCTGCCGAGAAACTGTCACTGGTTTTGTAGCTGTTTCTTTTCCCCTTCTTTCCCTTCGAAGCTCTTCAGGGGGAGCCAGCCCGGCGGGAAACCTCTCACCTACAAGTCTTTTGGGCGACAAATGGCCGCGCTGGCTGCCGTGGCAAGCGTGCCAGACCGAGGGGATTTTGCCAGCCCTCTCCAGCACCCCACCCCCCCGGCTGCACGGCCGCAGGTTTTGGTTTTTTCCGCATGGATTCGCTCCGGCCACGCCGGCGGGTGCCGAGGCCCCCGATAGGAGTGAAATGTTTCAGTTTTAGTGAAACACCCTTCTGCTTCCCTGGATCCCAGCAGCTCCCCGGCAC
>NW_010280069.1:0-351 GCF_000690775.1 Eurypyga helias
GAACAGAATCGCATTCAGTGCGGCCCATCCACCCTCGGCTGATCCCTCACGTTCACTCGCTGGTTCGGTTCTGAGCTGCTATCTCTAGCAGAGTGTTTCTGCCGCCGGCTGTTTGTAGCACAGCTTGATCACACTTGATAATGTTACTCAGCCTGTAAGAATAAGCTGCTGCATCTGTTTCAACACAGTCAGACTTACTGGACATTGGGAGTCTTTGTGGACTCTTCAGTGGTGTTTATTAACTGCTGCTGCAGCGGGGTGGACTCCAGCACCTTTGTAGCTGAATTCAAATAGGATTGGAGAGCTAGGTGACAACACGGCAGATCAAATTTGGTGGTGTAGCCTGTAAAG
>NW_010280070.1:0-351 GCF_000690775.1 Eurypyga helias
GCTGGAGTTAAACCACAACAACAGGGCAGTCCCTGACCTCTTCCATTAGAGGCAACACCCCTCTACAGCCCACCTCCCTCGCCACTTATATCCAATAAACCAAGGGGTTTAGATTTAAGACCAAATTGTCTTATACTCATCTAAGTAATTACAGTCAACCCAGTAATTAAGATATCTGAAAGTGAAGAGAGACGATCCTCCTGTAAGTGGCAAAGTGCAAAATCAAAAGGAATAGGTCTGATTTGACAAATTTAGCTTAACCACACTAAGTGTCAGCCTCACATCTCCTTATGATTAGAACATGATTTTGAATCCCTGTACTGGAATCAGTCAGGAGAGTTAACTCTCTTT
>NW_010280071.1:0-351 GCF_000690775.1 Eurypyga helias
GGGTCCTCATCCCAGAGCAGAGGCAATGGAGGGAGTTCTGGAAAGCAATGAGTGCCCGGGAGAAGGGGAGAAGCCCCAACCCTTCCCTGTCCCTTCCAGCACAAGACCGTGGGGTGTTGGGTGAAATCGGTGGGATCCCGGCTGGAAGCAAAGACGGGGAGCTGGTTCAGGCTTCCCGCAGTGGCTGCAGGGGTCCTTGTCCCCAGTGCTTGCAGTGCTTGATGAGGACATGGGGCAGCTTCACAGGAGAGGAATGCCCTCAGAGCTGAAAGACAGACACAAGCTGCCTGGAGCTCTGTGTTGAAAGATGTTGGAGGCTGGGACAGGGTCGAGCACACCTTCATGAGCACT
>NW_010280072.1:0-351 GCF_000690775.1 Eurypyga helias
CTCTCTTCCCAGATTTTGATCCGTGTAATAAGGTGCATATGGATTCAGCGAGAAACTGTGCCCAGATGAAGGTGTGGCGGTCTGAGCGAACCCCTGGAACTACAGACGGCTCCCCCTTCCCTCTGCCCGCCAACCTGGAGCTCTTCCCCGGGAGAGCAGGGTGCCGTCAGCGGCAGGAAGAGTAAGTAAACCCGCATGCCGCCACTGCGTCTCGCTGACCAACCTCGCGGACGCCATCCGTAACGCGCAGCACCACGTCGTCAACATACCTGGGTCTTCCAGCACGCCCTGTTGGATCAAGTACCCAACCTGCGGATGAGAAAACGATCCAGAATGTCCCCGGATTTTGTG
>NW_010280073.1:0-350 GCF_000690775.1 Eurypyga helias
CCCGTGCCCCTCGCCACCAACAGAGCTGGGAAGGCTGCCTGTGCTTGCTTGGGGTGGGGGGAGCAGGACTTATTCCTTGGGCTCTTATTGACATTGCCGTTGATCCACTCGCTCCTTAGCAATGACAACGACTTGAAAATGATTTCCCTTTACTTCCCTCGGATACCTCCAATTGCTGAAGTTTCTTTTTTGCTTTATCCCTCTGCTCATCTGAACTCTTTGCATCCTCCTCTGTCTACCTGGCATCTGGAAGGGAGAGATAAGTAAATATGGCCTGCCAAGACTTAATAAGGCACACAGCTTTCAATTGGATTTACAATGCCTTTGTTACAGTAGTGTGGCCAAAATAA
>NW_010280074.1:0-346 GCF_000690775.1 Eurypyga helias
CCTGGGCTGTGATCTTCCTGGGCTGACATCCCACCTCTTGAGTGTCATACTGCTACTGGGATTTTTTTACGTTCTTATTCCAACATTGAATAGGGTCTCCTTGATGCCAAAGGATAGGAATTTCTGCTACTCAGTTTTAAGCTGGCTCAGGGAATAGTACGATTTCTCTTTGTGACTATAATAATCAGTGTGAGCAACCCAGAAGGGCATGTGGATCCATCAGCCCCAGATGCATAGGTTACCATGAAGCCCAACAGGTTGCTAGAAGAACATGTATGGAAATGTGTTATGTGAGTTTTAAAGAAAACACAACAGGGAAAAGAGATCTTGGAGCTGGTTCATTTTT
>NW_010280075.1:0-351 GCF_000690775.1 Eurypyga helias
AAAAAAAAAACCTCCTATATCTCAGTCTTCATCACTGAAGAAAAATATCCTGTTGCCCTGCAGCATACCATATCCTAAGTCAAGTCCTCCTGAAGTGTAAGAGACCGTGTTTCACATTAGTAATGCTAGGAAGATGTTTTCTCTCTCATGTTTTTTGAATACACACATAATATTGGACATACCTGGATGTTATTTTGATAATCTTGGCAATTTATTGAGAAGAAGAAAAGCTCAGAGTTGCTTCTACCCAGAGATACTTACTCCTTGTCTGTTTTCAGATAGGAAAAGTAATACCTGTCATCAAGCAAGCCAGATTTGTTGTGCGCCATCATTCAACATGAGAAATTTGTC
>NW_010280076.1:0-351 GCF_000690775.1 Eurypyga helias
TTATTAGAATTGTGGGATCTACTGCTCCACATGTTCCTTGCTATGCTGTTTATTGGTGTGGAGCCCGGTTGAAGTGGTGGTGGGCACCATCAGGTATCTGTAACCAGTGTTGTCATCACCCCAGTACTTTGGGTGTCATCTCCTGGAGACTGATAACAATTATGCCTCCCACCTTTTCTCCTCAGGGACGCAGCCTAGGGTGGAGAAATAATTCCACTTTTTTCTCTTTTCTTCCAGGACAATGGCAAAAATATATGAGTATTTTGAAATTTTTCATGCTCTTGGAGTGTTCTAGTGTGAGGGATCAGCATGCCTCTCCATGTTTTCCAGTTCTGGTTCAGAGTTAAAGAA
>NW_010280077.1:0-347 GCF_000690775.1 Eurypyga helias
CCTTGCCAAATTTTTTTTATAGTCACTTCAAAATATATTTGCGGTACCACAAGAGTACTAGGTATGAGTGTTCTTCAAAAACTCCCTAGTGCTCGTCTGTTGACAAAAAGTATATATTCATTTTTTGCTTTGCATATTGGACCCTTTACAGCACCTGACAGACTCGCTAATTTGCAGATCCAGTATATCTGATCTGCAGTTTAGCAGGAATAAGGACAACGGAGCAGGATGATCATTTCTTTAATATTTTCATTAAACTCAGACCAACTAGAAAGGTTTACACTGAGTTTTAGAGAAAGGTAGGATCTTACCTTATACGTACAGCTATTTGCTTTATGGCAAGATGG
>NW_010280078.1:0-350 GCF_000690775.1 Eurypyga helias
GGAAGTTTTCGGAGGAGGTCTGACAGTTTTGCTCAAGTCCTGCACAATGAGCACTGAGATCAGGCAGAAGTTGAGATGGAAAAGGACACTGGAATTGTGAGTATAGGCTGGAGCCCTGTTGTAGTTCCATGGGGAAAACCCAATAAGTCTCAGCTATCCCAAATCCATTGGTCATGCGCTAGCAGTTGTCTTTAGAATAAGCAAAGTATGCTCAGGGATAATTTAAAGTACTAGTGAGATGTTTGTTATGGACTGTGCAACGATGTGGTTTGTTCTCATGTACTGCAGATGCTCTTGCCATACCTGCTGGTCTGATTTGGGATGGCTGTGAGGAGGCAGATGCCAACTCA
>NW_010280079.1:0-352 GCF_000690775.1 Eurypyga helias
CCCCACCCACCCGCTTCTGTGCGGCCCCCCTGCCCCACGCCAGTTGCTGCGAGCAGCCCCGAGCACGCCGGGGAGATTTATCCTGTTTTTAGTTGGTTTAACGGCACTTTGTAGCGGATTTCACATCAAAGGCTGTTTGGGATGCTCTGGCAGCGCTCCCCCTCTCCGCTGAACAGGTACTGGGTATCGGGCTGGGGAGAAACAGCCCAAGAGCTAGGGGACTGGGAGATGCTGGCTCACTTTCAGGGAGAAAATACTTTCAGCCAAGGGGGTGTCCTGCCCTGGCACCATCCCCACAGCCGGGCGCTGGCTCCAAGACCTGCCATTAGCACGGCGGTACAGCCAGCACAGG
>NW_010280080.1:0-351 GCF_000690775.1 Eurypyga helias
GCGCTTTGTGGGAGCCGAGAAAGCAAACCCGCCGGCGGCACCAGGCAGCGACGTGGTGGTGGTGTGTGTGGCGGTGTGACAAAGCCTCGTCGCGCTGAGCAAGCTGTCCCTCAGCCCGGGCGGGGGAAGGGGAGGACGAAGGGAGGTTTCGAAACGTAGGAACGGCGGAGCGAGACCCAGATTTGGGGACTGCAAAGGTGGTTGGGTAGGGAGGGGGTCATTCCCTGGTAGGACGAAGCTGCCTAACCAGGTGGAACAGCACCGAAGCGAGCACCTGTGTCTTTCTGAAAGGCGTGTAGTGATAATTGCGAGAGTTAATTGCATTGCTTTGAAGGTCATTTGAAGTTACGG
>NW_010280081.1:0-352 GCF_000690775.1 Eurypyga helias
GGAGGTTGCCGATGTGGAGGTTCATGGCTTTGTGGAGCTCGGTGTTGGTGAAGCTGGCGGCCTCGTGCAGCTCCAGGTACTTGGAACACTCCTTCCCGACCTCCGCCAGCCCCGGGGGGGATCCCTGCGGAGCTGGGATCTTCCCAAGCAGCTCCTGCAGCTTCCGCTCTTCAGCTGCGTCCTCCTCGAGGAGGTCTTGGATCTCCTTCAGGGAAGCCTCCACGTCGGTGAAGACGCCGGAGAGAACTGGAAGGGAAACGGGACGGGGCTGGTCCTGGGATCAACCAACGCCTGCCGCGAGCTGCCCCGCCGGAGCCAGGTTCCTCGGGGAACGAACGTGGCTGGGGGGGAC
>NW_010280082.1:0-351 GCF_000690775.1 Eurypyga helias
TATATATATATATATACTGGCTTTAGATCTTGCGCTGCACCAGTTTGCACTGTTAGAAAGCTACTGGTGACAGAAAACTATACAGGGAATGGGAAGGAGACTCACCGTCACGTTCGTGCCTAGACACATACATACTGGAAGCATAATAAGAGAGCACAGGACACTTACTGGGAAGTCACAGCTAGCTGAGCACAGCACACCTGCCACAGCGCAGGGAACGTTCAGCTGTCCATGGAAAAATATACCTAGCTACATCATCACTGCACATTAATTCTCCGTTTCCTTATTCTTAAAGCATTATTCAATAGTGCTTAATAGATCCAGAATTCCACTGAGGTGCTGAGCAGGAAT
>NW_010280083.1:0-351 GCF_000690775.1 Eurypyga helias
TTTTTTTTTTTTTTTCCTGAAATGTGGGTACAGAAGGTTACGAAGAGTAGTATAGAATAGTAGGCATTTTGGAAAATGGGTGGAAATCCTAAAACAGAAAGGGACATAGATATAAAATGCTTTCATCTTTAGGCCAAATCTAATTGCCAGGAACATTCAAAACTAAGGCTGCAGTTCATTACTTTTTACAGGGATGTGTACGGGATCTCTTTCTCATATTGTATCATGTAACAGTGTTTGCCTAATTATCAGAAGACTGTTTCAAAGTGTTTTGACTTTCTGCTTAGTAGTGAAATATATATTTTTATATTGTCATTACAATTTCAGGTGTCTAAATGAAAAAAATGTGAT
>NW_010280084.1:0-352 GCF_000690775.1 Eurypyga helias
AAAAAAAAAAAAAAATTTAAAAACTCAAAAATACACCAGGAAAACTTTATATTCAAGAACATTTTAAACAGGAGAAGTGTCTGGTAGCCCTTGGAGAGGATATAGAGCACAGGAATAAATAGTACAGGACAATGAAGAACAGGATATCTTGAAAAAGGAATTTAAAACACAGGGCATGGAACACCTTAAACTTGTTACGCACTACCGTGTGGCTTGTGAATTTTAACAGTTGGCAAACTCTGATGAAAGTGATGCAAATTAGGAAACGATTACAATAGGATAGAAATGACGGAAGATTCAGGTAACGCACCCATCATTTAGTCTCACTAGAAAGTTCTCTCTGCTACACTTT
>NW_010280085.1:0-340 GCF_000690775.1 Eurypyga helias
TGGGGAGAGGGGACAGTGGGCACATCGAGGGGACAACGGGCATGGGGAGGGGATGGTGGGGACAGTGAGGGGACGGTTGGGATGAGGAAGGGATGGTGGGGACAGCGAGGGGACAGTTGACATGGGGAGGGGACAAGGGGTACATGGAGGCGACAGTGACCACGGAGAGAGGACAATGGGCACCTGGAGAGGACAACGGGCACAGGGAAGGGACAAGGGACCCGTGTCCCCTCTCCAGTACCTGCTGGATCTTGGCGATGTGCCGGGGCAGCAGGACGAGGACAGGCAGTGACAGGAGGGTGACAAAGGCCAGGCGGGGTGACAACCACGCCATGCCGAC
>NW_010280086.1:0-352 GCF_000690775.1 Eurypyga helias
GAAATGGAAATGAGAAGGGAAAGATCCATTTTGCATTGTCTCTCACAGCCGCAGGCAGAGACGTGGAGGCACAGAGGGTCTGGAGCGGTGGCAGGCATTGCCCCTGGCTGGCTCGGAGCCCCGGGGCAGCCGGGACTGTGTGTGGGGAGGCTGGAGCTCTGCAAAGAGCCCCAGGCTGCGTGTCCTGCACGCACGGACCTTGGAGCTCTGCTGCAGGAGCACGTGTGGCTGGAGCTGCCAGAGCTGTGGGGTGTCCCCAAAGGCAGCTCAGCCCGGCCCTGCTGAAAGTGAGCGAGTGCCCTGGCCTGGCTAGGGGGGGCACACGTGCAAGGTGAGGGACCCCAGCAGCCGC
>NW_010280087.1:0-352 GCF_000690775.1 Eurypyga helias
CCCTTAACAGCATGCTTTAACTTCTGGTCAGACAGTTGGGCTAGATGATTGCTGTAGGTCACTTCTGACTGAAATAGCCTATTCTATTCTGTTCTATTTGCTTCCTTATCCTTCACCCAAGTATAAGAAGAGGTTTTCTTCTACAGTTAATTCTTTAGCAGAGAAAATATGAGTCAGACAAGATGCCACGTTCACGGTCGTTCTTGCGCTGGCCTCCTGCATCAGATCCCAGTGTGTGCAGACCTGACCCTACCATTAAAACTGGCATTCTCTTTGCACAGACCTTTCCACATGGGTAACTGTGTTGTGTGAAGCTGTTTTGAACAGGTATCTTCACAGAATCACAGAATGG
>NW_010280088.1:0-348 GCF_000690775.1 Eurypyga helias
AGTTATCGGTCTTTACCAGACCTACCTTATGGAGAGCTGAGGACATGTCTTGTGTGTTAAGTTCTGCAAAGACATTGAAGTAAGAGGCTTGATATTAAATTCTCATCTAGTTGGTGTGGCCTGGATTTGTAGCTTTGCCATAAAAGATGGCAATTGGCAAATGATTTTTAAAAAATGGCCTGCATACTTAGCACAGGTTTTAGCTATTTCTCTCTCCCGATCCAGAATCGGAGTTGAGGAATGTCTGTGAAGCTTTACGAATTAGAAAACTATTCTTGATCTTGGGGATCTAACTATCGGGTTTGGTCTGGCTTCTTCCTGCAGCTGGCCGAACCAGGACCAGCAGGG
>NW_010280089.1:0-352 GCF_000690775.1 Eurypyga helias
CAAGGAGCCAGGAAAACATATCAATGTCCCAGTCTCTCCATGTCTGGTCAGGAACATGGGGCAGCTTTTGTATTCCTGCGGTATTTTGTTTAACAATCTTCCTGCTCTCATCAATTTTTAAGCAACAATTTGAATCATGTAGTTTACCATAAATGCCTCCTTATTCTGCGAGCAGGTAATTGAGAACCATGCAATGTTGTAATATCACTGTTCACATTTGCGTGGCCTGATCTGCCAATAAATGAAGAGCACGTGTTGTCTCCTAAGTGATGACCTCTAGGACAGTTTATAATCTGATGATGCACTTTAAGTTATAGACGGGTTCCCAGGCACCACTAACAGAACAAGATGT
>NW_010280090.1:0-352 GCF_000690775.1 Eurypyga helias
AGGCGGTCAGCACACCCCCGGCCTGCCTGAGCTTGAGGGCTGGAGTGAGGGTTTACCCGGCGTGGGGGGAGCCCATCCGATTCCCAGACCCGCCCCTATCTCCCCCATCCTGGCAGCATCGTTAGCGCCGGTAATTAACGCATCGCTAGTGCTGACGAAGCGAGCGGCCTCAGCGGGGGGGAGGGACCCGGGGAGAGGTTGTCTCCTTCCCCTCGCAGCGCTCAGCGCTTGACTGCGGAGACATCACGGGGCGGTGAAACGCCGGGAGACAGAGTTAGTTAACGAACGAGATACGGGAGCGTTAGTAGAGAGAACGAGTTAATTACTACTGCCTTGGGAGCAGCCCTGAAGA
>NW_010280091.1:0-350 GCF_000690775.1 Eurypyga helias
AAAAAAAAGTCTTTGGAACCCTGCTGTAAATGGACATTACAACAAACAACATTTTGTTTCTTGTTTCCTTGCAAACGAAAGCAGAGCAATCTGTTGGACTAGCTTTTTTTTGACCTCACTGAATGACATGTCTACAAGGTTTGTGTCTCTGGACCCATGCTGTCTCTCTCCCATCAATAGAAAGGAAAATTCTCTCTCTAGGAGTTGACAGATTTGACAGGATGTGTTAAGATTTTTTTCTTACAAATGTGGTGATTCAAGATGCACTTTACGTGTAAATAAGTAGTGTGAAGTCACGCTGGTTAAAAATACATGTTTTTCACTGTAGGTGAATTCTCAGCAGCAGCAGC
>NW_010280092.1:0-353 GCF_000690775.1 Eurypyga helias
CCCCAGTGTCCCCACAATCCTAGGACAGGGTCTCCAATATCCGCAGCCCACAGTCCCCAGCATTCCCAGCGCAGGGTCCCCGTGGGGCCCCAGCACAGGGTCCCCATGGCCCTGGCACAAGGTGGCCATACTGGGTCCCTGCATAGCTGGCAGGGTGTCCCCAGGGTCCCAGCATGGGGTCCCCAGCATCACCAGCCCAGGGTCCCCAGCATATCCAGCCTGGTGTCCCCAGGGTCCCAGCACAGTGTCCCCAGCACCGTGTGCCCACAGTCCCACTGCAGAACACCCGTATTTGGTCCCCAGTGACCCCAGCCCAGTGACCCCAGCGTCCCCGGGGGGGGGTGGCTGGAGGC
>NW_010280093.1:0-352 GCF_000690775.1 Eurypyga helias
GCTTAAC
Source organism: Eurypyga helias (assembly GCF_000690775.1). NCBI lineage: Eukaryota > Metazoa > Chordata > Aves > Eurypygiformes > Eurypygidae > Eurypyga > Eurypyga helias. Next base: position 8 of record NW_010280093.1, read on the forward strand.
TACTGAGTCCTCGTAACATGGGAGAGAATGATTTCTTCGGTACTTTCACTAAGTGCTTTCCTTGCGTGGTTGCAGCTTTCCTGCTTAAGAGGTGAACAAGTGCAATGCTGAACTCTCCTGCTGTCCTGCAAAGGACAGGACTGTTGGCAACAACCATTCAGCTTAACTCTGAACATTAACTGCAGTTAAGTGGAACTATGCTGAGTGACATCAGCTGGCAGTCCAGCCCAAGCCAGCAAGTGTGAAAACAGGGTGAAAACAAATTGGACACGGAGTGTGATGAATCTTTCCACTTACACTGATGAAATCCCAGTGTTCATAAAATCACAGAATGGCTGGGGTTGG
>NW_010280094.1:0-348 GCF_000690775.1 Eurypyga helias
AAAAACTCGGTAGAATGTAACCATCTTTTGTACTTGAAACACACTTTTTAAAATTGGAGAAAAACTGTGACCTATTGGTATGTTTTTCTCAAAGTTCTGTCCCTATCATTTAGTACAGTTTACATTCCATCTCTGAGTAAAAATAGTCCTTAGCTCTTCCATAGCACCTTCCATCTGCAGCTTCACAAAAAGTAAAGCTTAGTTTTCAGTATCCCCCTTCATACAGATGGGGAGGAAAAAGAAAAGTGACTTAGAGTTACAATTCGGGAAACTCACAGCGCAGATTTTTCTCTGTCCTGGAGAGAAGAAGTATTAGGATGCGCCAATACAGAAGACAACATTGCAGAA
>NW_010280095.1:0-351 GCF_000690775.1 Eurypyga helias
TCTGGATCCAAGGGGTTCCCTGAACCAGCTTGTTCAGATTGCTCAGATCGTTGTCTTCCTGTGGGAGTCATACCTGCGTGTTAGTGCCCTGTGACTGTCTGCCTTCTGCTGAGTTTCTGATAAGTTTACTGTTAGTATCCCAAATTTTGGTTTTCCACCTTTTCCTTGGAATTCTAGAATCTGTGTTTGGCTTCATGCTTCCCTGCCGTCTTGTTCTATGTGGAGCTGCTTGTCCCAGGTCTTTGCTTTCTACTTTATTTTGCTGAAATATGTTCTGTTCTCCTGAGAACAGAGCTCTTCCTCACTGATCCATGATGTCCAGGCCCTTTTCTCAGCTATTGCTTTTTTTTT
>NW_010280096.1:0-349 GCF_000690775.1 Eurypyga helias
AATTTCTTCTGAAATAGATGCTACTACTCATTTGCAATTCTTGACAGACGAGACTTTATATGTTTTGCTCTAACCTTTACAGACCACGTATAGTTTTAATAGGCATTGTATTACCCATAAAACCCACTGAAGTAATCTGAATAAATTTAAATTCTAAAATGTTTAATAAATGGAAGAGAACAAAAATGAGAGACTAATATTACTCAAATACTGCAAATATTATTTATGTATTTCTAGAGAATAAAGAATCCCCAGTATATTTGTGGTTCCTTATTTTCCTTTTCATAGACCTTAAAATGAAACAGTCGCATTACCTTTTTGGTTTTGGAGATTTTTTTTTAATGCCTCA
>NW_010280097.1:0-352 GCF_000690775.1 Eurypyga helias
GTGCCCAGTTACTCATCTCTCCAGACCATGACCTGGGATCCAGCAGTTTTTCCACACCCACAAAGCTTTTGCTTCACTGAATTCTCAAGGACAAGTTACCCAAAGAGTTCAGAAAACTTATAAAGCCTACGACGACAATAAACCAATAGTTATAGCAAAACCAGCTCCTGCATTGAGTCTGTGTTAAATTAAAACCTGTATTTGAGGTATTGAAAACATATATAACAATATGTGAGACGTAGTTTACCACAGAATAGAATAGTTCCAGGTGGAAAGGGCCTCCAACAAACAGCCAGTCCAACTACTTGGCTACTTCAGGCCACTTTAACCAAAAGTTAAAACATGTTGTTAA
>NW_010280098.1:0-353 GCF_000690775.1 Eurypyga helias
CTTGGGGGAACTCACTTAAAATTACTATTTATCCATGTATTTTCTTTCATTCTACTATTCCAGTGGAAAGAAAATTGATTTGTTTTTTACCAAGAAAATGTTTTTCTCATCAAAGCTAGTAAAACATTTCAAAGCTTGATTTTTCAGAATGATCATGTCTAATTTTTCTAACAGAAAAGAACTAAATTGCAAAAACTCTTTGTATTTAATTATTTTCTTCTATGAATACTCTCCAAAATAAGTGTTTAACATAAATCCAAAAAATAAACCCCAACCCCAAAAAGTAATGTTTCATCAAATCACACAGACATATATTTGTATTGTTTGTCCTGTTTCATTAGCACAAAACAGCA
>NW_010280099.1:0-353 GCF_000690775.1 Eurypyga helias
GGCATTCAGTACCTCATCCTTTTCCGTGTGCTGCATCACGAGGTCTCCTGATTCCTTCAGCAATGTGCCCATATTTTCTCTAGTCTTCCCATTAGCTCTTAGGGGTGGAAGGGAAGCCCTTTCTGTTGACTGTGTTGTCCCTCACCAGATTCGGTTCCAGGGGAGCTTGCAGGGCCCTCTGGTAAGACTCTTCCTCCTGCAGCCCAGCCCACTACCGGCTGCCTTTGCCGCGAGGGCACGGTGCTGACTGGTGTTGAGCTTGCTCTCTGCCACTGCCCCAGGTGCTTTTGTGCAGAGCCGAGATGGGTCAGCCCCAGAAACACTGCCGAGGGGCCTTGCAGTCTGAAAGGAGT
>NW_010280100.1:0-353 GCF_000690775.1 Eurypyga helias
GAGATCCCCGGAGTACCTACACCCACCCCGGGAGGCCCAGGGGAGGCCATAACAGATGCAAGAGCCGAGGCGGCTGGGCAGGACGTGCCCTGAATTGTGCCAAGGAAAAGCCACCGGGAACAGAAAAGCAGCTCGACAATGGGAGCTCCGGAGCTCCAACATCCTGATGGGGGCTGCGAAAGACCCTCTTTCCCCCGTGTCCCCGGGACCCCCCGCCATCCCTGCGGCACTCCAGGTGCAGCCTGGGGGGCAGCTGGGACCTCCCACCCCAAGGGGGGGATTTCAGGCCGCCCAGTGTCTCCTTGGCGGAGGATCCCGCACGGTCCAGCACCGCGCCGCGTGCCGCTGGCTGC
>NW_010280101.1:0-353 GCF_000690775.1 Eurypyga helias
GGCCCTCACACGGGTCTTACACACCCACACACGCCCTCACACACCATCACCCATGTGTTACACCCCTTTGCACATCCACTACACGCATGTTACATGCCCTCAAACACCCTCACACACATGCTACGCCCCCCCTGCACACCCTCACATGCATTACATGCCCTCACATGCCAGTTACACGCCCTCACACAGGAGTTACACACCCTCACAGGCTTTTACACACGTTACACGCTCTCGTATGCCAGTTACACACATAACACAGATGTTACACTCCTTTACATGACCTCACACAGATGTTACATGCCTTCACATGCCTTTACACACATTACATGCTCTCACATGCCAGTTACACACCC
>NW_010280102.1:0-353 GCF_000690775.1 Eurypyga helias
TTTTTTTTTTTTAATCTCATTTTGAGGCACACATGAGACATCTCTGGCAATACTGATAAAAAGACGCAGGACAAGTCCTAATAAGAACTCAAAAAGAACCTTCAGAGAAACTTCACCCTTGTTCGCTGAGTTTATTAAAGTTTTCCTGCCCTCCTTGCTATCTTCCCGTAAAGCTGCAGTACGATATGCATTTAAAAACCCACTACACCACAGGTACGACGTGCCGGGCCTGCGCACCACGCTCTTGTCAGCTAGGATGTGCCAGGCGCCACATCCCTTCTCTGCACAGCGCCAGGCGCCGGCAGCGGCGGGGACAGCAGCAGCCTACACACCGAACTTCAGCTCTGAGAGGC
>NW_010280103.1:0-352 GCF_000690775.1 Eurypyga helias
AATCCTGCTTTTGCTAAAATCCTATGTGGTAATAATGGAAAGTTTTAAATCATACCTACTGCTAGAGAAAACAAAAAATCAGGGTACTCATAGAGTATGCTATTACAGTAAAAGACTTTCAAACATTAAAATGTACAGTGTTACCAAAACCACTTAACATCATATAATCATACTCAAATGATATCACAGCTAAGTACTGCTACTTACACTGCAACATCTCTTTCAATGAATTAAAAAAACCAATCCATTTAGAAAGTGTTTTTAAAATTTTTTCCTATTCACACTGCACTTGCAATTTACGCCACACGACAGAGATTCTGATTCAAATCTTGGCGGCAGACATAGTTTTTTT
>NW_010280104.1:0-352 GCF_000690775.1 Eurypyga helias
GTCTGTCTCCGTAACACCAATCTCCTTCATTTCTTCTTGTTAGTAATACCATCAACCTTGCAAGGATTGTGGTCAGTGGACGCTGAAAATGCTACATATATACATTATGAGATTGTGCCTTAAATAATCTCCCTCTGTGTCCTTGTAGGAGGTTGTGGCAGACAAACACAATGAACAGTGTTACCATGGTAGGTATAACACAGCTGTATCACTATAGCTGCATAGCTATGTCACAGCTACGTATTACTTCAAAAACCTTTGAAACCTAACAATTTCATAGTTATTTTAATCTCTCTATTAAAAAATATCCGCACAAACCTCTCCAAACTAACTCCTTTGTCTTCCCTATTAA
>NW_010280105.1:0-353 GCF_000690775.1 Eurypyga helias
CTAGGTTTGTTACCATCTGAAAAGCTTTATTCATTCTCAGATGCATTCTCTTTTCTTCCTGGTGTCCTGGCCATAGGAACACCTGGTCTCTAGTAAGTGGCACCCACTGCATGATTGCTCCAACCCTTTCCCCCTCCTCACCCTTCCCCGGCTATTGCAGAGCAGAACAGCTTAGAGTAGCCCTGGGTGCAACACATTCACGTCCCTATGCAGAATTAGCTACTCCTTGAAAAAGGACTGTGTTGCTTTGCTTCTGGGAACTTAGGGAATGTCTACAGGTTGTCTGTCACCTTCCCAGTACCCCACCCTTTCACTGCCTGGGGATATTTGAGTAAATAGATTCACCAGTCTTT
>NW_010280106.1:0-353 GCF_000690775.1 Eurypyga helias
GTTTTTCATGAGCTGAGCAGCTGATAGGGTCAATGTAAAACATCGAATATAATCATACAGATTGCACTCTGCAACACTTTCATAACAAGGACCAAGATGACAATTCACACTGGGGAAAATTCCACTTGTTATGACCTTAATTGAAGTAATTTTCTCTCATGATCTCATTTTTTCTCTGACAGGAGTAATACCTTATGTTCTGGATCTTGCGACAAACTGAAGTAGAGAGATGCCTGACCATCTGCCTGAATCCAGAAGGTGTAATTGTTGGTCTGAGGAGCCACGAAAAATCCACGAAGCCTGGAGCTAAGCCAAAACAGAACATCCATAACATACAGAAGATTTACTGGGAA
>NW_010280107.1:0-353 GCF_000690775.1 Eurypyga helias
AGACCATGGTTTCCACCATGTATCTGGCCCAGCATCCACTGCTAACACTAGATCCTTAAACACAATGCATCACTGAAGTTTCCAGAAGGTTTACGGTACTCCCACACTTGTGTCAGCATGCCATCTATCACATGCACGGTCTAACTAGTGCTTTTCGTTCCGGTTTTTGGGTTTGGGTTTTTAACTTCCCAGCAGCAGTAGGAATACGTGGCCAGCAGGGGTCATTTCCACCAGCCGTTCTGCTCCCTATCTGCCAAGTACCAAGCACAACCAGAACAACATTTCAGTGTGTTGTTTCCGTATGTAAGCAAAAAGTATGGAGACAGATGGATGTTCTTCCTGAATAAATATTA
>NW_010280108.1:0-353 GCF_000690775.1 Eurypyga helias
GAAGTACACACCCAGCCAGCCCAACCTCCTGCTCTGGGGAAGGAGTAACCTCAGATTGCTGCGGCACCCAGCCCCGCTCTCCCATCCATACTGGCTCCGACTGGTGAGCCACCGCTGCACCACCCGCGCCTCACGGCAGCTCAGGATGGAGAGTGTGCAACACCAGAGAGAGAAGATGCATGTTTTCCTGTGCTCTCACCCTTCTGCTGCTATCAAGTTATACCTCAGAGCATAAGATTTCCTCACCCAGAGCATGAAGTAGAGCATTAAAATGAAGAGAAAAAGTGCTTTGTTGGGCTGCTCTGGTCAGGACAATATTTAGCGGTGGGACAAAATAAGATTCCCACTCACAC
>NW_010280109.1:0-351 GCF_000690775.1 Eurypyga helias
TTTTGGGTTGTTTCTGTGTTTTTTAAAAGGCTATATTCTTTCATTTTCTGTGCTTGTTGGCATGGAAAAATATGTATTTATTACATCCTTTACATTTAACCTTTATTTCTCCAGCAGATTCATTATCTCTGCAGCCCCAAAGATGTTGGAGGGTTTGGGGTTTTTTCTGGTTTTCAACTAAAAATACATCAATCACACTGACTGCAGGATGAGGCTCACACCTGCTGTGCTTGAACCAACCATTTAGACACACAAGAGAGGTCCGTCAGCCTAGCAGAGAAGGAACATCCCTCCTCCAAAATATTTGTTACATCAGCCCTTTCCTTGTGGAAGAATCATAGAATCACAGAA
>NW_010280110.1:0-351 GCF_000690775.1 Eurypyga helias
TTGTCCCACCTGCCCTTCTAGTCTTAAAACAGAGACAACCGGTGGCTGCTGGAGATAACGGTAACCAACAGCCTGCCAGCAGAGGTGCTGGAGAGTGAAACGTTCTCTTCTTTACAAAACCAGTGGCAGCGAGACTGGAGTTGGTTGTCAAAGCTGAAAATGCTCAGAGGGGTGGTTTTTGCAACCAGCTGGTGTATGAAAATGTAGTAGGAGGTGTACCAGATGACTGTGTAACTACCCTGTCATTTGGTGGGTTACCAAACCCAGACCACTCGGACATGCAGGTTCTGTGAGTTCTAGAAGTCAGGCCCAGGCGAGGTTTTTGGTTTTTTGGGGGTTGGTTTGTTTGGG
>NW_010280111.1:0-353 GCF_000690775.1 Eurypyga helias
GCAGGAATATACTTGCACCAAAAGCAGTCAGGATTCTGAATGCAAGAGCCAAAATCAGGAGTAAGATGTGTTAAGATACTGACATGAAAAGGCTGATTCTTGCTAACTCTTTACATTGCATTTGTGCTTGTACCTGCTTACGCAATCCTCCTTTCTTAGCTATAAATGTGTTCTTCTATTCTTCCCATGGTCCAAATTTTCAAATGCATTAATACTCCACCGACATTCAACATAATAACATTATACAAGAAGCGAATGGAAGTTTGTATACTGCGGTTTCGCCCACTTGACACTGCCTGATGCAATCAAGAGTTATGGTAGCCGAAGAGAACCAGACTGCATCATCACACTTA
>NW_010280112.1:0-352 GCF_000690775.1 Eurypyga helias
CTTTGGGTTGTGCTGATCACGTGGCTGCCCGTGGTATCCATTTCCATGAAGAGGGAGGATGTGCTGGAACTACTAGTTAGAGGTGACCGGTGTGCAAGTAATTGCACTTCCTCTAACCGCAGCTTTTGTAGGGATCTGTGCGTAACCAGCTGAAATAATGGCAAAAAGCCCATCATGCAAGGAAAAAGCAATGAGCAAAGAGCAGCCAGGGAAAGCCTCAGCAGCTCCTACATCAGTGCAAGAGCTGAACGATAAGCGCCAGCATCGTCACCATCCCACTTACGTTAGTTGGTTAGATATGTTGAAATATTCGTCGTCCAAGTCCTCGCTATCGTACACCTCAACAATGGAT
>NW_010280113.1:0-354 GCF_000690775.1 Eurypyga helias
GATTCCTGCCGTCCGGCCGGCAGCAGAGGGAGCTCAGAGCGAGGTGTTGGGGGCTGCTTCCGGGGCTGCGGGACCGTGGTCGGGGGAAGATGCGATTAACCCATAGCGAGAGCCTTTCCGGATGCTCCTGGCCCAAAAGGAATAAAATCTTTAAGATGAATGCCCAAAATAGGGAACAATTCTGGGCAAGAAACTAAATAGAAAGTTTCCCTTTGGAGTCTGTCATATATATAAATGTATGGGTAAGTAGCTAGTACAGTGGTAGAAAGTAGTGAGCTAAATACACTTGGTATATTCAGATCTTATGTACTTGAGAAGCAGCTAAACATGGATCACAGAATCACGGAATGGTTT
>NW_010280114.1:0-354 GCF_000690775.1 Eurypyga helias
TTTTTTTTTACTTTTAATATAACACAAGTAAGTGCTTCCTCCCCATAAACTCACATATAAACTGGGGTAGACAAATACAACTTCTCTAGTGAGAAAGTAAGGGGAGCAATTTCCTGCAATGGCAACTGGGGAAAAAAGTAGAAAAGGATCCTTACTGCTACAAAATGTTGTAGGTAGTCCTTAAAGTATTTCCTAAAGCATGATTTAAACTGGATTCTGAAGAGCTTTCCCATAGCTTTGGAGAATCTTGGGAACTTTCTCAACAAGTGAAATGTTTCCCTTCCATTCACCTGGACGGTACTGACAGGGGTCACAGTTACTGTAAAAAGGAAGATACGTAAGCTTTGCCCATTC
>NW_010280115.1:0-354 GCF_000690775.1 Eurypyga helias
CTTGGGGTTGGGAAGCTGAAGGGGAGAAAATGCTGTGCTCTATCTGTGGGAGATTAATGGATTTGAAAAAGGTCCAGTGGTACGTGAATTAGCTCTGCTGTGTGGTACCAAGAGTGCCAGCAAAATAAAATTGTAAAATTTTTCACAAGTCAAATGTAACTCTCCTGTTCTTCCAGCTGTCCTGTCTGCAGAACAACTCAGGGTACTCATTTCTGCATGCTATCTCCTCTGCCTTCTTAGCTGGAAAAGATGCTCTATTCTCTGTGTATCCCTCAGTATTAAAATAGAAAGTTTAAGCACTGATAGATGTTTTCTGCTCTTTTTCCCTTTCCTTTCTGTGCTGGGTTCAGCCAG
>NW_010280116.1:0-354 GCF_000690775.1 Eurypyga helias
CACACACAGGCCGCTCTGGGTGTTCCCATGCTGGGTCTGCGCCTTTGCGGTAGCTTTTGGGGTTCGTAGTGAGACCACAGCGCATGAACATCCTGATCTTGTGTGTCACTCAGTCACGATGGTATCGGCAGCACCCTGCAGTCTGCATCCCGGCTGGAGGAGACCATGTGCAGTAACTGACCCCGGTCCAGGTGGGCAAAGCGTAGAACAGCCCGGGAGAAGCTGGCAGAGGCTCAGCTCTGAGCGCACAATGTCCATATTTGCGGACACGGTAAGTGGAGGCTGTACATACCATGTGTGAAACCCTTCATAATCCAGGAGGAAGTAGTTGACCTACTATGTCACCTGGACACT
>NW_010280117.1:0-353 GCF_000690775.1 Eurypyga helias
GTGAAGCCAATATACTAACAGAGGATTCTGCATATGCTTCTGGCTATTCTGTAGAATCAGTCATTAATACACTAAGACAACTAAGGCATATGAGAGTAACCCTTCCACGTGCTGAGAGAAGCTACCAAACGCGGGATGTTCTTACCCAGACAGTAAGAACAGACCCATTCCCTCTTATGCTGGCATTCAGATACTATTTAAACCACATGTGCATTGGCTTTGGTTAGGACAAGAGTTTACTTGAGCCCTGTATTTGGGATAATTCCCTACCACAGTGCCCAGGGGAACTCCTGTCGTGGTGCATGGCTGTGGTAACTCACCTGCATGGGGAACAGTTGTCCAAAAGGAAGAAA
>NW_010280118.1:0-350 GCF_000690775.1 Eurypyga helias
TTATATATATATATATAAAAACACCTGTCTGTAAGTATCTAAGTACTTCTGTGGAAGTGCTGCATATATGGACTGTGTGAACAATCTATTTTATGCATTAAAAGTTTTTGCATGGTCAGTGTATGTCTTTGATATTAGATAATGAGTTCTGAACCAGACAGCAACAGGATCAGACAAAGGTTCAAGCTGACTAAGTCACTGAAGCATACTTGGCTTTGGAAATAAAGTTACAACAAGCTATGGTAAAAACTCATTAATAGATGTAAAAGCTTTACAAAGGCTCAATACTTGCTGTAAGAAATGGTAACCTGTTCATACAGGTTGTTGCCATCCAGAGGGACATGGACAGG
>NW_010280119.1:0-354 GCF_000690775.1 Eurypyga helias
TGTGATTCTATGATTCTATACAAAGCAACATGATGGCAAGGCAGAGATTACAGCTGCAGGCAGAGAACCCGAGAACAGCCCAGAATCTCCTGCAACTACGGACCACGAGACACACTGCAACCCAAGGCTCGTTTTCCCGCCCGGCTGCTGACTTACCAACACCAGCAGCGCCAAGCACAAGGGATGATGAGCTCCCTGCCCTCCTGTCTCCCTTACCATCCTCCCAGGGGCCGCAGCACTGGCAGCAGAGGTGACCAAACTGGGGATGAAGGAACTTTTGAACTAGAATCAGTATGTTGGCAACGGACAGTATCAAATGTCTTGAAGGCCAGGCTGAACGTGGCTTTGAGCAAC
>NW_010280120.1:0-354 GCF_000690775.1 Eurypyga helias
ACTGGGGATACTGGGAGTACTGGGAGTGGCAGTTGTTGGGATACTGGGAGTACTGGAGCCTCAGAGTGATGGGTAATGGGTCTTACTGGGAGTACTGGGTATACTGGGAAATGGGAGATGGGGTGGAGAGGGAGTACTGGGAGCGGAGAGGGACGGTACTGGGAGAACTGGGTGTACTGGGAGCGAGGGGTACTGGGTGTACTGGGAGCACTGGGAGGGACCGGTGTTGGCTGTACTGGGAGCTGGGAACGGCAGGTACTGGGTGTACTGGGAACACTGGGAGTGTGAGGTACTGGGAGCACTGGGAATGGAATTGACTGGCAGTGGCTGTACTGGGAGCACTGGGAATGCCAG
>NW_010280121.1:0-349 GCF_000690775.1 Eurypyga helias
GTCTTGTCTCCAGACAGCAGCAGTGCAGGTGCTCAGGGATGCAGGTTCTCCAGGCTTTCTGCAAGAAGTGCTTGCAACACAAACACGTGCCTTTTGGGCCTGTCCAAAACAACAGATCCCAGTGGATCTGGGATTGCTGTCTGTGGGTGACAGTAGCAGCAGAAACTACCGCATCCCCTGTGTTTTCAGTCCCTGGAGGATGCTGCTGAAGCTGTTCTCCAGATGGTAGCACAGCACTGATTGTTTCACTAGCGCGCATTTAGGGTGACTGTCATTGAGCTGCTAGACTTAGGGCTGTGTGATATTTGAAAGTAGATAAAATAGCGACTATGGTGTGTTTTTAAGCCTG
>NW_010280122.1:0-354 GCF_000690775.1 Eurypyga helias
AGCCCGGCCCGGGGCTGGCAGGGGAGGGGAGCGGGGGACAGCGGACGAGGGATGTGCACGGCCCCACATAAAAAGCCCTCGGCGGGGACGGGGAGCAGGCAGCACCCCGAGCAGAGCCCAGACTGACTCGGTGGGAGCTGTGGGAGCGGAGCCATGGAGCAGTACTTCTCGGCCACCCAGAAGATGGAGCAGGAGGTGATGTTCCCCAGCCTGCTCCGAGGGGTCTTCCCGCAGCAGGAAGGGGTGGCCGCGGCCGCAGGAGGCCACACGGACCTCTACGAGCGCTACCAGCTCCTCAAGGCCATCAAGCCCATGGTGGAGAAAGGCCTGGCCTCTGTCACCGACCAGAGCCCA
>NW_010280123.1:0-354 GCF_000690775.1 Eurypyga helias
GTGCCGGACAGCCGTGCCAGCTATCTGTGCCATACCGGACAGCCGTATCGGAGAGCCGTGCTGTGCCCGATAGCTGTGCCAGAGAACTGTGCCGTACCGGGCAGCCGTGCCGGAGAGCCGTGCTGCGCTGGCTGGCTGAGCGGAATAGCCGTGCCAGGCCACGGAGCCATGCCAAATGTCCATGCCACGGAGCCGTGCCAGGCCCGGGAGCCCTGCCGGGTAGCTCTGCCTCATGACCGTGCCGGGCCGGATCGTCAGGCCACAACGGATAGTTGTGCCGGGCCATGTAGCCAGGCCGAATCGCTGTGCCAGGTTGCCGTGGCACGCCAGGGAGCCGTGCCGGATTGCCGTGCC
>NW_010280124.1:0-354 GCF_000690775.1 Eurypyga helias
GGGTCACTCCAGTTCGGTCACAGGGAATGCTGACAAGCGGGAAAAGCACTTGTCAGTGCTGAGGCCAGAAGAAGGAACACACCCCTCTCCAAAAACAGCTGATGATAAAATGATTCCTAAGGAATCATTTTAAGCACAGTTGGTTCTGGTTTGGGTTAGAAGAACGGGCCAGCTGACCACTTGCACTCCCTCTTTTCTACAGTTTCTGTGACAGAGAAATCAGAAAAAGGCAAATTGAAGTCGTTGTTGTGATTAACCTGGAACCAGAAGCCAGGAGTGTGTGACCACACCGTTCACAGGAGGAATTGCTGACTCCTGATCGGTTTTGTGTGCACACTCAGAGATGAACCAAGA
>NW_010280125.1:0-354 GCF_000690775.1 Eurypyga helias
GGGAACTTGGGGGACACCCTTTTTCCCCACTGACAGCCCACCCATGGGTGCTCCGCCCCCTCCCACATGCCTTTTCGGGTGTGTGATACCCCCGTGAAACTCCCTGAGCGCCCCCTCCCCCCTGCACCGCTGCTGGGGTGCTCCCAGAGCCTTCCCAGTTTGTACTGGGAGCAGCGTTTCACCTCACTGGGCTGCGGGACCACACGTGGGCAGCCGCTTTCTCCTTTTAATTAAGGAAATTGGAGGGAAATGAGCTCAGTTATGGGGTTTGGAAGACTTTTGGGGGGGACACAAGGGCGTTTCTTGAGCTGTGTGTTGTCTTGTTGTAGCATGACCGACTGGGAGACAGCCCCC
>NW_010280126.1:0-354 GCF_000690775.1 Eurypyga helias
GGGCGGAGGGATGGCCCTCTTACCACTCGGCCATGACAGAGGGGAAGGAAAGGTTGTTCAAAGTTTAGGGATTAGGGGAAGAGAGAAGGGATGGTTTTGCTTGGTAGAGATGGGAAACCATGAAATGTGTTAAGCAATCAGCTGAAATACGTGGCAGAAGTTTGAGGTTTTTTAAGCCATCTCTGCTGGAGCCCCTTTGACTCAGCATCGCTCAGCACCCGCTTTTCCCTGTCAGCCCTGTGACGACGACGTTTGCCACGTTATCAAAACCGTTTTCCACTCTTCTTTCCCACTGCTGCGCAGGGCCCAAACAACAGACAACCAGCCGAGGTTGAGATTTTCCCCTCCCGAAGC
>NW_010280127.1:0-353 GCF_000690775.1 Eurypyga helias
GGGAGAAATGCACCACCACAAGCCCATGAGATGCACAGGTCAGGGAAACCTGGGAAGTCCACAAATGGTTGTCAAGCAGGGGAGGCTGTGGTGGAAGCAGCCATCAGAGACAAGGGCTCATCAGTTTGTCTGCCAGAAGTATTCAGGAGAATGGTCTGAGCAGTGTTTGTTACTTGCCACCTCAGGTTTCAGATGCAGAAAACATCCTGGGGATTGTTCAGATTGAAAATATCCAAATCCTCGCGGAAGCCTACGATGTTGCTCTGAACATAAGCATTTCCAAAGGTCAGTGGGTGTCCCAAAACAAAGCAGTCTGGGTGCAGTGCATTGCCTTGGCAGATGGGCAGCCAGAG
>NW_010280128.1:0-352 GCF_000690775.1 Eurypyga helias
GCAGAATCGCAAGCTTGACTGGGTAAATCACACAGTTTGTAGGTTAATTTCTTTGGCTAAGTTTATTTTTCAAAGCTAAATGCACCAGAAGTACTGTGGTAACATAGTCGCCGTACTGCCCAGGCCCAGGAGGGGTGGGCAGAAAAGGAAGGAGTGCTGTTTTCCAGGCCCTGCTTTACGACATGGGCGATTCAGCCGAGATTCAGTTAAGCAAGGCTTCCTCAACAGCCCTTGGTGAAATCTTTTGTAACTGCTCCTCTTTGCCATAGCTCCCCTCATACACTGGCTATTTAATTTGTTATCTACCTGCTGTATTTGTGTTGTTTGATTTTTATTCTTTTATTCAACCTCT
>NW_010280129.1:0-353 GCF_000690775.1 Eurypyga helias
GGGGGGGATTTCCTTTTCTTTCTACAGTTCTCATTGGTATATTGGTTATTTTTCTCACATATGAACAAGGTTTATGAAGTGGGGCAACGCCCTTTGCCTTGGAGGGAGTGTGTGTGCTGAAGTATGTATGTAAAGGGTGCTGGTGTTCAGGGCAGAAGTGCTGAGCCTACAGGTTAGTTTTGTGTTCCTTTTTCAATAACGTATACTGCAGGAAGTATCAGACTCAAAGGTGTTATCTAGTAGGTATTGCATTGTTCTTAGAGCCAGAATGAGCTGATCCACATCACTGTGGTGTGTTGGCCCTGGCTGGTCAACCCGAAGCCCCCATCCAGTTGCTTGTTTGCTCCTGCCCA
>NW_010280130.1:0-353 GCF_000690775.1 Eurypyga helias
TGGGAAGGGTTGAGTCAGGCCTCCTGCTGGGTGTGAATCCATGTGAATCGTGAATGCCCTAAGTGGGAGCAGAGAGCCTCTTCTGGCCTTTGTTTGGAGAAGCATGGCTCCTGTGTCCCTGAGAGTTTCCCAGGAGGATTGGGAGGGAGAAGAAGATAACTTGGGAAGAGCAGAGGCTGTGTTTGCAATAGGGGTGCTTGCAGGCTGCAGAGCGCTTGCTCCTCACGTCTCCTTTGGTCTCCCAACAGCCGCAAGTTCACTAAAAAGGCCCCAACGAGCAGTTCTCAGCGCAGTTTTGTGGAGTTCATTCTGGAGCCCCTGTACAAGATCTTGGCTCAGGTACGTGGTGGGTC
>NW_010280131.1:0-354 GCF_000690775.1 Eurypyga helias
GAAGAGCAGATGGTTATTTCCTTGCTTCTTGTAGAGAACACAACTGTGTGCCTAAGGGAGTACGATGCAGTCTGAGTTGCTTGCACTCAAAAAGTTTGGCCAAAGAAATGTTATTCCACCTGGTCTGTTCATTTCTGTATGTTGCCAAGGGCTACAGCCTGACCTTAGGGTCTCTGACCACACGTGGAAGGTAAGGTATATTCCAACTGTTTGACTCCAGAAGCTGTTCCATACATTCCTTTGATGTTTACAGCTGTGAAAATGAAGGCTTTCCTAGACACACGTGTGCTCACCAGGCACACTTGTCTGTAGCGTAGGAATGCAAAACAATCTCTGCTGCAGTCCTCAAAGTGC
>NW_010280132.1:0-352 GCF_000690775.1 Eurypyga helias
ACATTAAGCGAGGGACAATAATTACTTGTATACAAAAACGAGATTGGTTGAATACTTTCAAAGACAAACAAGGAGTGACTCCAATATCAGAACAAACCCATTTAGCCTTCTGTGACAGAATGGCCCAATTTTCACCCTTGTTCTTATGTTCTTCTATTTTGGATTTAGGAATTGTTGAATTACATAGAGATTGATATCTTCTGGGCACAGTACCAATACAATTTCCCTGGCCAGTTATTAGTTGAATAGTAATTCCCTGCGTGTAATCCTTTTTGTCTTTCCAGGAACACTCTTGTGGATTTGAACCATTGGACCACCAAATTTCGTTCAGTTTACCAATTGCTTCATAATA
>NW_010280133.1:0-353 GCF_000690775.1 Eurypyga helias
TGCCAGCCTGTCCTTGAAAATCATTTGGGCTTTTAAACATGTTTGCCTTCCTTTTCAAGCCCTTTAATAAATTTTTGTTTTCTAAAAGCCAGTTAAAAATGTCAGTTTGCAACGTAAGTGTTGTGGCAACGCCTGACCATTAATAGTATGCATTTCATCGTGGTGGACTGTACAGCTGCTCTTCCAATAAAAAGGACTCCAGACGATGTTAATGGGATGAAAAATATTCTCCCGACTGGTGGCAACTGTAGAAGATAATGAAAGGAAGTGGTGTTTAATTGTCTGAATATCCTGATGTGATATGGTCCTGGTTTTAGTTGGGTTTGGTTAGGTTTTAGTAACCACAGCAGATG
>NW_010280134.1:0-355 GCF_000690775.1 Eurypyga helias
AAAGTTACTTGACATTATGGCTATGTGGAGTATGTAACAGTCTACCTACTTTGTATCTGTGTCTAAAGACAAAGTGTCATAGATTCCTTTTGACTTTGTAACGATAACATTTCCCAGAAGAGTGACACCCCCGTACAGGTGTAGTGACCATTTGTGCACTATTGCTGGAGGTGGGAATACAGCTTTCTGAATACTCTCTGCTTTTCCTGAGGCAGCAGATGAACTAGTTCCTACAAAACACGGCTTTTCAGTAGGTCCAGCGTGGGTAACTTTATTCCAGCTAGTACCTGGCCTCCCTTCCTCTCTGCTCGTAGGGAGCTGGTGGGCATTCGGCTTCCTGCTCTACCGCAAAAGC
>NW_010280135.1:0-354 GCF_000690775.1 Eurypyga helias
ACGTTCCAGTGGCCTGTGTTCACAACTGCCTATCTACAGCCCTTCGCAGAGACTGCAAGCTGGTGTGGGCTGTGCTGACATTAGTATTTAGGTAACCTATGTTTCTGCCTTTAATATTTGATGCAGGCAACATGCTTGCTTTGCCTTGCCCACCTGCCTGTTCTTACCCACCCAAACACTCACATGCAGTTGCAGGCACCTAAGACCATCTCAGATGCTTGTGTGAGCATCTGGTGCCACCTGAGACATCAGGACCTCCCGTTGCTGCCTCTGAAAATAGTGGGTCTGTGCTACACCTTCTGCTCACCTATCAGCACTGAGTGGATGTCTTGGGTGCCCTGCAGCCTGCAGAGA
>NW_010280136.1:0-355 GCF_000690775.1 Eurypyga helias
GCTGAAGATCTAGCTTGGTCTGAGACATGACTTTGTCCTCACAACGTCCTGTCTCATAACTCTTCAGTTACATCTAAGCTCAGCCTAACAAAGGCCTGGTTGTGGCACAGGGTCTCACAACCCTGCGACCGAGGCCGTGCAGGTCAGCAGCAGTCCGGACAAGCTGACATGGTTGCAGCATGTTTTAACAAACAGAATACTGTCCCTTCAGGGACTGTGGGCATGTGCTCTGATTAACAGCGAATGTCCCAGTCTGTCATGTCACAGAACATGAAGCGGCCATCCCAACTGCCAAGCTGAACGAGTACTAGTGGTGGTGGGAAAATTTCCCTCCCAAGCCCAAGTACAGGCTGGG
>NW_010280137.1:0-354 GCF_000690775.1 Eurypyga helias
CTCTTTCCTTACTGAATCCAGCACAAGGGTGTAATGCAATCTTGCAGTATTTTTGTCTAGACCATACTTCCTCAGCTTGTTAGTGAAATTGTTATGAGAAGCTATATAGAAAGCCTTGCAAAAGTCCATGCATGACACTTAGTTCTCCTTAATCAACAAGACCTATTGCTTTACAGAATAAAATTATTCGATTTGATGACACTTCTTCTTAACAAATTCACTTTGGAATATTACCTCTTTGTTATTATCTCAATCCTTATAGAGAAAGTTCTTCTAGTATGTATTTTAATCATAGATACTATATATAATACTCTGTGCAGTCCTTTACCATTATGTGGAAGGGTCTGTTTAAAA
>NW_010280138.1:0-354 GCF_000690775.1 Eurypyga helias
GAGCTTCTCCATGGAGGAAAGGGAGTAGGGAACCAAGCATGCTGACAGGGCCAGCCAAGGCACTGCTATCACCATCAAAAGCCCAGTCCCACCGTACTGTGTGAGGTGAGATTCCAGACCACCAGGCAAGTCCTTAATAAGACATCAGGCCTGAGGTCAAGATATCAGTCCACAAGTCAGGGCCAGGTTCCGGTTTGTGGCCAGGCACAAGCACAGCTGCAACACTACTGCCCTGTGTCCCAGGTGGGGACCAATCTCATTCCCGAGCAGCATGGGGAAACCTCTCCAGAGCCTTCTTCCAGCTTTTGCTCAAAGAGCTCCAAGACCAGCCACAGCTTCACAAGTAGCTCTTTC
>NW_010280139.1:0-355 GCF_000690775.1 Eurypyga helias
CAGAGGATGGGGGGCTCTTCAGAGGAGACCTTAACTTTCTAGTATTTTGTGGGATTTCTGTAATGCGATAGTCATGAGTCCTCCAAGGTTGAGTGCTCTGTAAGGCTTCATATGATTTGGGCTCCTGGGTAGGAAAAGCTTTGAATTAGGGATTTTATTACTGAAAAGAAACAGAATTTTGAGTCTGTGTTGACTTGACAAAGCCTTGCCCATTCTTCATTCTGGTGCTGTCAAAACTGACTCTACTGTGCTTTATGAACCCATTTCCTTAAAAGTTTACTTATTCAGGTGGCTCAATATATTAAACAGAGAGACACTAAACATTGTTAAAATTGTTACCTTTACTAAAATGGAA
>NW_010280140.1:0-355 GCF_000690775.1 Eurypyga helias
CAGTGGTAACACAGAGCTCAGGTGAGGAATTGCCTTCCTTGAATTGTCCTGTCCCTGCTACGTCCTCTACAGCTGCCCTTGCTAAGGGATGTAAACGTCAGAGATGTTTTGTTCATGTATAATATGTTTTTCAGATGGTAATTCAGCAGCAACCTGCTCACCAAAAAGAAAGAGGATATACTGAGGTAGGTTTGTCCATGAACAAAAGCAAGACATAACCTTAGCTCAGTAAGAATAAGGTAGTTGATATCTTACGTGTGAGCTTAAAAGAAAGTTGTCTCACTGAGAATATGTGGAGCACAAAAGACATGGGGTCCATTCAGGAAAAAAGCAAGAAAATGATCCTTCTCTAGAA
>NW_010280141.1:0-355 GCF_000690775.1 Eurypyga helias
GCAGCCTGGGATTGCAGCCCGGGATCCAGGCGCCTGTCAGAGCCGTCCCCCGCGGGTGACGGCAGGGAGCAGTGCCGCCGGTGCTGGCGGCTGCCAGACCCCTCACTCTTCGCCTGGGTGCTCCCCAACTGTCCACTTGGCCTTCACGTCCCGGAAAGGGGTGATGTCCTCGTAGGTGGCCATCTGGTCCACCTCCAGGCCCTGCAGCAGGAAGAAGGAGGTTGAGACACGGGACAGGGACTGTGGCTTTGGCCACAGCACATCCCCCCTTGGTACCCCAAGTGGGGACCCATCTCCAGGCATTTCCCCCAGAGATCAGGGCAGCTTCTGAGAGAGGAGAAGCTGGAGATAGGTG
>NW_010280142.1:0-355 GCF_000690775.1 Eurypyga helias
CAAAAAAAAGCCCTCATAATTCAGTTAAGATACAGTGGTGCAGAGATTATGAAATGCCTAAGTGATTTCATACTATGTTGTATACTGGTAAGCTTAAAGGATTTGAATTTTTTTTTTAACACCTAGTACAGTGGGATAGTCCGTAACCACAGTTCCAGTGAAGTGCTATGAGGGCTTGGGATCAGGCATTGGACACTTGGTGGCTAACTTTCATTTCATCTGTATTTACTGTGTTTAAAAAAAAAAGAAAAGAGAACAACACCCCTCTAGAAATGGTGATTCTGTGATGTGAATATCTGATTTGCTTTCTGCACATATGGAATGAACTAAAATTTAGATCTAGGAATCAAGCTCC
>NW_010280143.1:0-355 GCF_000690775.1 Eurypyga helias
GATTCCCATCCAGAACTGGGAGCCGGGAACGTAGTGCTGTCAGGTTTACTAAAACCCACCCACCTAGGGAAGATGCTATGCTGACAAAATCATCCCTTGGGACGTACAACCTGGCTTTCTCTCCCCTTTGTGAAAGTCTGGGGGTAAGAGGAGGCGCCTCCAAAAGGGAGATCTCAGACCAGGAATTCCAATTCCGCTTCCTTCAATCTCTCCTCGTTCCAACCTGCAGGAACAGCGCAGCAGGTTGCAAAACTGACTTGCAGGGTTGCAAGGCTTGCAGGGATTTAGCACCACAGACAGTACGGTTGCTCTTACTCAGTCCCACGTAAAACCCACTGATGGCATAGGTTACCTC
>NW_010280144.1:0-355 GCF_000690775.1 Eurypyga helias
GTCAGCCCTGGCTGGAGGGAAATAGGCTTTTCCCTCCCCTCGTTTCTCTGCTCATTTCGGAGCGGGAAAGACAAACCCTCCCCTCTTCGGGGCTAGAGGTTTCATTAGAGCTGATTTATTGAAATTCAGGCTTTAATCTCAGGTGGTATCCCGGAGGAATTGGCGCTGTCGTCAAATAGGAAGAGGGTCGCTTTCCACTTTGCACTTCCCGGGCTGCTTTTTTCCTCACTCCCTGCAAATGTCAACATTTGTTCTCAATAAGAGAGTTACTGTTTCAGGAAAGCTGCTCACCAACTGCCTTTGAGAGCGGAAAAAAAGAAAAAAAAGATGGCTTTTAAGCCATCTTTTTGGTTCA
>NW_010280145.1:0-355 GCF_000690775.1 Eurypyga helias
CCAGCCATTAATTATAGCACTGTTAAATAGCTCTAAATGTGTTCTCGAACTTACTTACTTCTCTATAGCAGTGAATCGCTTCAAAGTGCTCTCCAGTGAAACAGCTCACTGCTTGTAGTCCAATGTGTGCTTTGATTGCTATTGCTGTGTGCAGCTCTACCTCGCCACTCAGCGTTCACTATGGAAATACTCACTTCTGTGTTGACAGTGATTAAGTACATTTAATTCCAGCTTGCACCTAGGAGGGTTTTTTTTGTGCAATGAAACTGTCTTTAAAAGATATGAAATAAGGTAACTACCCCAGTGTGCAAATCGAAATCAACTGCTTCAATTTTTTAAGTGTTGTTTTTTTTTT
>NW_010280146.1:0-354 GCF_000690775.1 Eurypyga helias
CACATCCCCGTCCCCGCAGGGGAGCCGGCACGGAGCGCACGCGCTCGGCAACGGTCCCACTGTGAACGAGGGGGTACCTTGCGCTGGGTGGCGTGACCCCAGCCCTCCCACCCTGCTGCGCCAACACCCTCCTTCCACTCGGCCTAAGGCGCTGCGCCGAGTTGCAGTCAGAGTTGATCTGACCGCAGACGGAAAGGGCAGAACGCAAGCATTAGGGGAAAAAAGCGCTGCGTTTGGTTTAGTTTTTTAAAAAAGTAAATAGATTAAAATAATTTTTAAAAGTGGACTTGCAGATTTGCTCCTAAATGATGGTTTTCTATCCAGCCTGGCTGGGTGAGCGGAACAGAGGCTGGC
>NW_010280147.1:0-356 GCF_000690775.1 Eurypyga helias
TACAACCAACACGCATTCTCATCTCTTTAGTAGAATTCTAGGAGATTCAAATCCTCTGTTTGCGCTAGGGTGGCCGCTGTGCTCGCTTCCTTCAAGACTTTTTAATCAGGCATTTACTTGGTTGCCTATTTCTGCGCCCGAGGTCACAAAAGCCCCCTCCGGGGATAGGGGCAGTGGCGTTTCCGCGCCGCGGAGAGAGGGAGGACCTCAAGATGGCGATGCTGGCGGAGCGTGAGTGCGGTTCCCCGCGGGGATGAATCGCCGTGGTGGAGCTCGGGGCGGTCCTCCGAGGGCTGGGGGGGCTGAGCCTTTATCCCGGGGGGCTGCCTGGACGCTACCCCAGGCCCTCCCCACCG
>NW_010280148.1:0-356 GCF_000690775.1 Eurypyga helias
CCCGCGCCTTGGCCAGCTGCTGCTTCTGCCTGCATGTGTGCCAGCTGCCCCCGGGGGCACGGGGGGGTCACCCGGGATCTTGGGGGGTCCCCCCGCTTTGTGTGTGTGTCCCCCCAAAACCTACCACTTGAAGGCCACGTAGGCGAGGAGCCCCACCACCACGGCGGCCAGGAGGGAGCAGTAGACCGGGATGATGTCCTTGCCCGTGGCCTCGGGTGGGGGCGGCACGAATTCGGGGGGCGTGGGCGAGGGGCTCCCCGTCACTTCCTCCTCGGAGGGGTTCCCCTCTGCGCGCTCCAGGTCCTCATCTGTGGGGATGGGATGGGGATGGTGAGGATGGGGATGGGATGGGGATG
>NW_010280149.1:0-355 GCF_000690775.1 Eurypyga helias
CCTGGACTCCAGCCAGGGCCAACCCATCACATCCAATTAAGGTGAAAGATGACACATTGCCTTTTCAAATCACCTGTTTTAATTCAAGGTTGATAGTTAAAAAGCTGTCAGGTTACCTTATCATGATACCATTAAAATGATGGCTCTCCACATCTTTCTTTTTCTCTCCTTTGTTAATTAAAGGTTTATCAAGGCTGACTTAAATCAGATGTAATATAGTATTCCTAGCAAGTCTGATGACATTCTTTTTACAGAAGCTTAGTTTTCAATGACTGGAAGTGATGGCTGTTAAGAGGAACAGGAGTGAACAGCCCAGGTACGGAAGTCACTTACTCAAAGTCTTGGAGAAAAAAAA
>NW_010280150.1:0-356 GCF_000690775.1 Eurypyga helias
TAGGCTGGGTCCCCGAGGAGGAAAGGCAAGAGGTGTAATTGTTGCAAGACTCCAGGAGGTGGCACCCGAAGTACGGGAGCGATGACAGCACCGGCTACAGGATGGGATGGTGCCCACCGCCGCCCTCACATCCCCCAGCTGAGCAGTAGCCTTCAGCCGAGCTAAACCAGTAACAATCAGCATAGCAAGGACACGTAGGGCAGTAGATCCCACAGTTCTGGTAACGACTCTGAGGGCAGAGAAGTCGACATGCTGACCAGCCCCCCCCGAATCACTGTAATGAACACTTATGACAGTTCTGGTTTAGCACACACTAATCATCTGTCATTAGCTCAACCCTTCGAGCCCCACGTTGG
>NW_010280151.1:0-354 GCF_000690775.1 Eurypyga helias
GAGTATTGCTGCCGGAGCTCAGCACACATTTCATTACCATGTGGCTCAGGGGAGGTGAGTCTGACCTCAAGCACTGCAACTACAGGCAGCCAAGATGAGAGGCTGCAGCTGCGACGTGTTGCTGTGAGGCTGGAAAGTCAACATAAACCCCTTACAGCCACTTGTCCCCAGGCCTTCTGCCAAACCTTGTGCAGTTGTGGCTGCGGTGTCCCTGCTTAGGGCATCACCCGCAGTGCTGATGCCTCGCTGAGGAGGCAGAGGCTTCCTGGATTGTGCACTTCTTGTGCTACACGTGAGGGGGCTTTGCCCTGGTGTACCTTGTCTCTTCTCAGTCTCCTGGCACTGAGGTGGCAG
>NW_010280152.1:0-356 GCF_000690775.1 Eurypyga helias
AAGAGCCCTTTGAGCTCTCCTACACAGCAGCAGGCTGCACATCAGGATCTCCTCCCCCTGAATAAGAATGCCTGTCAAGGTTACACCTGCTGCAGAGATCCCTTACCGCAACAGATCCTCAGTAACTGACTAATAGCTTACTAAACTTTGTAAACTTCACTAAGATTATATCTTCGATTGATTGTGCACATATAATCCTTTAGACATAAATCATTGACCAAGTATGGGACTAGGATTGGATACAGCCACACCTAGATTCCCCTGAGTAGGAGTTTAGAAAGCAGGGAGATCTTCTCTAAACCTCATGACTCAATGGAAGGGTCTCCCCGACCATCTGACTTACCCTGTCCTCTATG
>NW_010280153.1:0-356 GCF_000690775.1 Eurypyga helias
CTGCGATCTCCAAAGCAACTTAACCTAGTTGACAAGTCACCCAGTCAGCAGAACTGGTGTTGGTTTGCAGGCTGGGTGCAAACTGGATGTAAAACCACACACAACAACTGCCAGATTTTACCATATTATTAATCATAAACAGGTTCTGTCAGTCTGCAAGGAAGCATGTGCATCGAAACACAACATGTGCTTCATATTTGAAGACATTTGATGCAGAGGTACTGATGCACTTCTGTTATTTCAATTGTCCCAGAAGTTCCATTTTCCCAATCCTTTGGTTGCCTAAGAACGTACACACCTCGGCTCTTGGAGACCGAATAACAAAACCCAGTTAGGGCAGTAGCAAGTTCTAGAGA
>NW_010280154.1:0-356 GCF_000690775.1 Eurypyga helias
TGTACCTTTTGAGCTTAAAGGAGATACTGTTACTTGGTTCTCCCAGCGTTAAGGTCCTCTCCTGTTGCCAGCTGCTGCACCCAGCCCTGATGCAGTCCTGTAACCCGAGGCAGTGTTGGCAGGCCCAGTCTGTGCCTGTGCTAACACTGCTGCGTGGCCTGCATGTGTCTTGGGGGATGCCTGGAGCACGTTGGGTTGGCCTTGGGAACAAAGCAGCACTGGTGGCAGGGGCATTGCTCAGGCCATGCACTGGGGTGTCCCTCTGGGACGGTAGCAGGGCGGGGGTGCAGGAAAAAATGTCTATAGGCAGTGGCAGCTGGGAAGTGGTGTGTTTGGTATACTTGTTGCAGATCTGT
>NW_010280155.1:0-356 GCF_000690775.1 Eurypyga helias
TTTTTTTTTCAACCTCCTTTACAACATGCCAGACACTCCCTCCCTGTCAGTGAAAGAAGAAGGAAATGAGGAGCTCATCCATGAACACAGATTAGCACTGGGTAGGTTACTGGCTTTATCACAGTACTTGACTCCAGGATGGAGCTTGCTGACTTGCTTTATTTATTTGTTTCTTTATTGTCAGGTTGTTACTTCCCTAAAATCATAAACTTGGCTGAGAATGCATGAGATCATGAGTCTGAGTCCATTTTATTTGCTGTTTAGATTGTGAAATTTAGTTTCTCTGACAAACACATTTTTATGTTTGTGGATCTGTTTGTAACCAAACAGGTTAGAAACTTGTTATTTCAGGTAAA
>NW_010280156.1:0-356 GCF_000690775.1 Eurypyga helias
TGCTCCTCCTTCCCCTATCTCCAGTTGCTTTTTTTCATTATCCTTTTGTCACTTCTACAAGAATAATGATGTTGGTGGGCCTGGAGAATTCTTGAAATAAATGGCTTCTCTACTGTCCCATTCTAAGCATCACATTGGGTTTTAATCACATGCAGAAGGTTCTTTTTCCCTCTCAGCCTCCTCTGCCGTAAACATCACTCTTAGTTATACTGTGCATGAGTTTTCTGGTGCGTATAAACTTGTTAAGTCACTTCGCTGCTGTTCCCCACTACTCGATAAAAGAAAAAATAAATTAATAAATCTCCCAAGAAAGACTTTTTCTGTTGCTGTGAGCAATACTCAGAAGCTACTCTGTA
>NW_010280157.1:0-356 GCF_000690775.1 Eurypyga helias
TGCAGCTGATGTGGTCATACGGTCGCTGGGTATTGTTCTAAACCACTGGCCCATGCAGATGGAGTGGGTTTATACTAGATTCAGGTTGATTGAGGTTCTGGCCATGGTTATTTAACTGGCGTTTTTCTGAAAGACGAATTTCCCATTGTTTTATCATCAGTATGGCGTTTTCTCAACCAGTAAGAGCTGGTTTAAGGTGGGTCTTCAGGTCACGCTGTGGTAAAAGCTGTTAGTCCTTTGCTGTGTTTGTTCTTCTGAGCTAGTTTCTGTATCAGTTAGCACCTTGCCGTTCACACCAGCTGTGTGGACCTTTCCCTGCCTGTGTTGTGCTACCCCACAGCTCCCAGCTTGTCCTC
>NW_010280158.1:0-356 GCF_000690775.1 Eurypyga helias
TTTTTATGCATTTGAAAAATATTTCATTTTTTTGTACAGTCGCAGATGAAATTTCCATAAGAACTGTTGGACTTAGCTGCCTTACTGTCACACAGAGTGGCAGAAAGTTTATGCTTGTATGACAGAAAAGCAGGAAAAATGGGAGTATTGGCCTGCAAATGAAACATTTCTGAACTACATTTAGATGTACCTTATTTGTGGTAATGCACTTGAATTGAACACAAGAAATACACAGTGCATGATAAAAACAGGTTAAACATTTTCTTGATATTTGGATTTTAGTTAGGTATCAATTGCTATGGAAAATAATTGGAATACTTGGAATTAAAGTCATCTTTCCTTTAGGAGGGGATTCA
>NW_010280159.1:0-357 GCF_000690775.1 Eurypyga helias
CATTACTGAGTGGCACTGAGTCTCCCACCACTGTCACTGCAATGTCTTCAGCTGCCATTTCAGAAACAAGGAAATATGTTCCCCACCCCTGCAGATTCCCACGACAGAGCAAGATGCATATAGAGCATCAAATACACTGTGGGGAAGGCCGTTCTTCCCATTTGTACAAAGGCAATTTTTCCATTGCCTCATACCCCAGAACCTAATTTTTTTGTGGTCCCCAGCTAACAGCAGGTCAAACTGTCCCAGTGCTCACAGCATAAAAGTAGTAATCTTTAGAAAAGAGCTTGATCCTGCAACCAGCACAGAAGCTCCATGTTTAGGTTGGGAAACCAAAGCTATGCTTAGGAGAATCAC
>NW_010280160.1:0-356 GCF_000690775.1 Eurypyga helias
TAGACGAAGGAGGCAGAGAGGTATAACCGTGGAGGTATAACCTTTGCTGAACAAAATCTGCCAACAGCCGACTCGAATTGAATATTTTGGAAACTAAGTCAAAGTTTGCAAAATGAGTATAATTCCAGTGTTCATAGGTCTAATTTGTAGCAGATATGTATTAGGAAGCCAAATACACCAACCTTTTGAATGGACTCTTACGAGGTGGGAAGATGAACACATGATTATGCGGAATACTACTGCAGGACCTCCCAGCTTCTCTGTCCCACTCTGCCAACTAGTACCTATACAACCTTGTTTAAATCAGAAAGCGTATTACTTTTGCCCTGCATCAAATCCAGGAAAAGGATATTGTA
>NW_010280161.1:0-351 GCF_000690775.1 Eurypyga helias
GCTAATGGCAACAAAACACTGGAATATCACCCTGAAGAAAGATGAAGCCTGGAACATCGCGCGCGCTTTCTCGACCAGACACGCCTGCAGGAATTGCTTTTATCCATCGCTGGAAAAGGGAAAATATTCAGGATCGCGCCACGATGCTGTGATTTCCACTGCCCTTTTTGAGCTGGAAGAGAACCCCTTCCCTTGGTTAGGTTACACCTCAGAAATCGCAACGACGGTCCTGGGGTTCAGAATGGCAGAGAGCAAGGCTAATGGGGATCTACTAGGGATCGTGCCCGAAGGAGCAGAAATTACCGTGGCTAGGAAAGATCAGGAATCTTCAACTTTCCCGTTAGCAATGGG
>NW_010280162.1:0-357 GCF_000690775.1 Eurypyga helias
AGGATATAGTTGGCTTTCTGGGCTGATTTAGGGTGCCATCTGTGTTATTCATAAGCAATACAGGAGGTCCAGTGGCTTTGATTAAGCACAAGAAATAATCCATGGAGTGGAAGTAGTAAATGTTAGGAGACGTGTACATAGCACACAGACATGCCTACAAGTCACCCATTTTTCATGCATCATGCCAACGTAACTCTATTGTCACGTAAGAAATGAAACATTACAGCCATTCTCATTATCACCAGAAAGCATATAAAAAGAAGTCCAAACTTCTCTTCTTACCAGGAAATAATGACAGGACAGTCATCAGAGCTCCCACCAATCTGTTTACTGGAGAAATATAAAACAGCACCTGGT
>NW_010280163.1:0-357 GCF_000690775.1 Eurypyga helias
TCTGCCCTCCGGAAGTCCAAGGTTAAGGGTTTCTTTCCTCTAATAGGACAGGTATTCTTCAGATTCTTGAGCACCTGAATACTGTTTGGATACATACTAATAATTGTTACTTCATCTAATCTAATGCTTCCTGACAAAATTAAAAGTAAAAACCCACAACCAGCAGTGTCATTCTTTACTCTGCTTCTACTCTCAGTAGAGGAGAAAAAACAGAGAAGCTAGAAAAACTCCCATGCAACAGTTACTGCAGTGGATCCAGAAGAAAATGAAGTTTGAAAATTAACATCCTCATTGGTTTTAACAAAAGTGACCATTTATGGTGCAGAAGAAAATGTATTTATTTATTTATTTATTTTA
>NW_010280164.1:0-357 GCF_000690775.1 Eurypyga helias
TGAAATGCCTGCTAGCAAGACCATCAATCAGTGCCAAAAATGTCATGTGTGCTCCAATGACTGAATTTTTTAGCATCTACACCTGTCAAAATGATATCAAACTGCAGTACAAACATTGCAATACTGAACAGAAGTTGGTGACTTGCCCCTATACCATATGATGTAGCCCTAGGAAAAGATGCATTAACATCTATTTGTTATACCCTTAATATAATCTGTAAAAGGAAAGGTGTTAATTCTTTGCACCAGAAAAAGGGAAAGTGGAGGTAAGACCTGAATGGCAAATATGGAAATGGAAGGAAAAATGGATCATGAGCTGCTGAGGGGTGGCAAGATGGAAAGTGGGCTGGATTGTCC
>NW_010280165.1:0-353 GCF_000690775.1 Eurypyga helias
CTCCTGCTGTAGGCCGGCTGCTCAGTTCAGAGTGGGATGAAGCTGGGTCAATCTAACGACTTGAGTCTCATAGCAACTGGCCTTTGACTTTGGTTTCTAGTTTAGTACTGAAGCAGTGAAGTTTCTTGCTGCCTAAGAGACTCTAAGCTTTTCTCGGGGGCGGGCAGGATTGCTGCTTTATCACCATACAGCTCTGTTCTGCTGACCTGGTCAGTGGTTGCCCTTAGGGTCTACAACCTAGACGGTTAGCTGCTTCTGGATAGATCCTCTCTACCTTCTGGAGGTGTACTTCAGCCCTTTTTGAAAGTCATGTTCAACAGAGATGCTGGCCACACATGCTGGCCGTGTTCGCC
>NW_010280166.1:0-357 GCF_000690775.1 Eurypyga helias
CAAACAAAAAATCTATTAGAAAGATGGTGCTTGTTTAGACGTCATTACCCAGAGCTTTTTATTACTGAGAAATTCCTCCTTAGGTCATGGCGGCTAATTTTAGACAGAATATGTCCATCTCACCATCAGCTCTTCCATCCCAAACTGTCCGCGACCGAGTGAACGGTGGATCTGCACCGTGACGGCCCTCAGACTGATGCCGAACAGCGTCTTACGGAAGGGGAAGGTCAACCGCAGCCAGCGCTGGACGTGCCCCCCGAGACCTCTGGTGCGTAGCCACGTTTGAGGCGAGGTGTGAGCTCTACACGTCTGCTTCGGGAGGGGAAAATCTCAGCCTCGGCTGGTTGTCTGTTGTTT
>NW_010280167.1:0-356 GCF_000690775.1 Eurypyga helias
AAGTTGAGGGCATCAACAACATTGAGGCCGGTTAACAAAATCCCACCACTGTGAGGACATGAGCCAAACCCCTTGGTTAGATACCATTGCTGTGTTTGTCCCTGTGAGATCTGGTGTCAGACAACGAAAAAAGTTTAATTAGGTGGAAAAGGGGTCGTTTTAATTCAAACCTTACCAAAAATACTAAAACTTAAGGGAACACATGTCTGCCACTACAGCCACACTCACAGCTAAAATGGGAATAAGGCACTGAGGCACCATTTGTTCCTCAAAAGGAGGAAACAGTGGCTTTTTCTCTGGCAGCTCCTCATTTGAACCAACTTTCCCCTTGAGCACACAATGCACAGAAGGCAAAA
>NW_010280168.1:0-353 GCF_000690775.1 Eurypyga helias
CACTACCAAAACCTTGCTATCTACACCCAATACAGCAAAGCATTCAATAATTTACGCATTGGAAAGTATTTGTGCGCATGTGCAGCTCTGTGTCTTTTCTGTCTCAAAACAGATTCTGCCATTATGCTGAAAATTCAAAACAGACTTCTTGAATATGAACAGATGATAGCACATGAAAAAAACCGGTGTGCAGCTGTCTGGAGAGAAGTAAGGAAATTGGAAAGTGGAAAGGAGGAGTCACAGTCAATAGCAGAAGAGACTCGAGATTTGAAATCCATATTGGCTCGCCAAGAAGTGGAATGGAAAAGTGATATCCAAAGCCTTAAGTATGTGACCTCACGTTCTGATAATGT
>NW_010280169.1:0-357 GCF_000690775.1 Eurypyga helias
AAAAAACCCCAAAAACCCCCAAAAACCCAACCCCACGCATCCGTAGCTTGTTCGAGGAGCCGGGCGTGGCGGTGTTTTAGCTACGCAAGGGAAAGCGGACGCCGGTTGCGGGCCAGGTCTTACGGTTTTAACAGGACGTTTCTTTTGGGAAATTATCTTCACGATTCGAAAAAATCTGCTCCAAAACCCATTTTTTTCTCGCACGTATTTTGTGGGTTTTTAAATTTTTTTCCCCGTTGCTTGTTCGATGACTTTTTATTAAATACGACGCCAACGCTCACCTTACCACCGGCTTTCTACGTGCCTTAACGTCCCGCCGGGATGCGGAAAACGAAACGTTGCTTGGAAAACGAGGGT
>NW_010280170.1:0-356 GCF_000690775.1 Eurypyga helias
AAAAAAAAAAAAAGGTGTATGTATCCAAAACCTACCACTGCCTTTACCAGGAGTGAGGTTTCGTCTTCTCTATCAAAGAGCAAGGCAATCCCAAGGCATGCCAAGTTTTAGCTGGTGGGTTTCTGTGAAGACAAAGGGAAACATTATCCTTGTGCACGTAAGATAATATTTACACACCAGTATAAGGAATCTTTCCTGTCTTTCAGCTGTTCCCTTGCACTTTGTGGAAGAGCTGGTGCCCTTTTGCTAACCTACAGCCTAAAATGGCCCAATACTGCCATGAGATGACATTTTTAATATGTTTTTTCCAGTGTGAAGTATCCAAAGTATATAAAACCACTCTGTACACATCTGGT
>NW_010280171.1:0-357 GCF_000690775.1 Eurypyga helias
AATAAATAATAAATATGATCTATAACTAACTTGGTTTAAAAAAATACCTCCACAACCATGAACAGAATCTTCCAAATTTCAAAGTGAATTAATTAAATTAATTATCAGGAAAACACTATCTATATGTTTATTCAGATAATTCCTTCCAATGAAATAGTCAAATATTTTTCACAGCAGTTAGACAGCACATCAACAAATTCACCCTTCACTGCTGAATTTTTAAAGGGTTTGGAGGGCTTTCTAATATTAAAAGACCCAAACAAACCAACCAAGAAACAAAGACTGTCTGCATAGCACATGATTTGGTTTCAGAATTCAGTCTAATGCATTTACTAACCTCAGTATCCCTGAAGCAAC
>NW_010280172.1:0-357 GCF_000690775.1 Eurypyga helias
ACCCCCTCCCGCGTACCTGCTCTGACATCAGGACCAGTACATTCCATTAGCAGTGACATTTTGGGCCTTAGTGGCGAGAAGAAAACAAGCACCCTCCAGCTACGCTCGGTTGGAAAATAAATGACATAACCCAGGTTGGCTTCTCACTTGACGTGCCACCCAGCTGACCAGCCATTCCCAAGGATGTGCTGGTTACGGGAGAAGATAGGTTGAGAAAGGGAAAAATTTCCACTAAATTAAATTATTTTAGCTGGAAAAATAAACCCTCGCCGCAGCTTGAAGCCTGCCTGGTGCCTGCCCTGCTCAGCAGGAGATGCTGCCACGAAGCAGGAGGACTTGCTGCCATCCAGGCTGCTC
>NW_010280173.1:0-357 GCF_000690775.1 Eurypyga helias
CAGGCTGCGCCCAGCGCGTTCGAGTTGGGCTGTCGGGCTGTAGTAGGAATCGAGTCCGGCAAGTAGGTGTTACTTAGGCAGGGTGTAGGCTTAAAACCCTCGGCTGCTGAAGGTGGGTAGCCAACACATTCGTTTCACGTGTTTATAGGTTAACGACAGACACGCAGAATAGGTTATGCATCTTGGAGTGTATGGCGTAAGGCTTCACCCCGCTGACATTTAAGGACTAATTTCACCTGACAGGGTTTGTTTGCATCAATCGTTTGTTTTGCAGTAACAGGCCAAAAACCTTTCTCTATGTTAGTTTCAATACTAACCATTAATTAAAAATAATTAAATAATTATAGAATCACAGAA
>NW_010280174.1:0-354 GCF_000690775.1 Eurypyga helias
GCAACTAGATGGTCTTTAAGATCTCCAAGTCAAAGGAGGCAACAGTATGCCAGGCCGATCACGGCAGAGACCTGGAGCTGGCCTTGTCCAAGGCAAAGTGGCTTCAGGCAGCTCGGTTTTATCGCTACACAGGTGCGGCCCTTCAGGCTTCTTGGCATGGCACAGGTGCTGCATTCGGGTCACCAAGCGTGAAGGAGCCTTTGAGATATCCTGGGAGCACCCGGCCCAGGGGAACGAGCCAGCTCCTTTTGCAGCTTGTGTCAACCCAATGCATTTGCACCATTATGCTTTGTCCTGCCCAAAAAGCGTTTAAGGCCCCAGCGTGGCCTCACACACGGTCTCCAAAGGTCCCCA
>NW_010280175.1:0-357 GCF_000690775.1 Eurypyga helias
TCCAACCCAAACCGTTCTATCATTCCCCAGACCTGATGGCTACACTCTTGCTAAGAGACCCCAGGGAGCAGTTGGCCTCCTTTCACATTCAACATGTTGTCCCCCAGGATCTCCATGCTGAACATCACAATGTTGCTGTATTCCCAATTCCCCAGCCTGTTCAGACCAGTCTGAACAGCAGCCACGTCCTGCAGTGTATGAACTGGCTCCTCAATTTGACATTTTCACCCACTTATTCAGCCAGAATCTTGCCATTTCGTTGAAAAGGAAGTGATGGGAGAATGCATCAGAGGCTTTAAAGTCAAGGGATATGACATCCACTGCCCTCCCCTTGTCACAGAATCACAGAACAGTTTG
>NW_010280176.1:0-357 GCF_000690775.1 Eurypyga helias
AAAAAAAAATCATTTAGCACCAGGATTATCCGGGGTTTATCTAAGAACTACAGCAGGATTTGTTCTGCGGTCCAGCTGATCAGGCAGACACCAGGCACCACAAGAAACCTTTTTCCCTGCTTCTATGGAGAGGACTAATTTAAGGCATACAGTTAGCTGTCAGCACTATTAAGTGCCTAAATTCCTCAAGCTAAAGAAAAAAGAAGCCAACTCTGCAAAAAAGTGTGTGTCAAGGCTGCTGTGTTTTGTCTTTCCAGCAGAGGCAGGAGCCCACAGGAGACTCTAACCAGGTAAGCAGGAAACTCTGAAATTAGAGAAATAGGCAAACCCATGAATCTGGGGCTGAAAGCAAGACAG
>NW_010280177.1:0-357 GCF_000690775.1 Eurypyga helias
TGTGTCTCTGAATGCAATAATGCTCGCACCTCTCCAGTATGAACCCGTTCCTCTGGTGACAGACAGAGCTTTGGCTTGAGCCCAGATTGCCTCACTGCAGTAACTATTTGCACGTATTGCCCCTGAGGTGTAAAACCTGCTGGAGCATTTCAAGGGGGAGAGAATGTGGGAAGATGGGGAATGAAGGCAGCTGTAATGACTGACTTAATCTCCTCCTCAGTCTGGGAGATGCTTAAGCACATCTCACTTTCCAGCATTAAGTGATACTACTTGTCAAATCTATCAACACCAAGTTAGACTTCACTATGTGAACACTGGTTGAGGTTTGGGGCTTTTTTTTTTTTGGTTTAAAGGAGT
>NW_010280178.1:0-357 GCF_000690775.1 Eurypyga helias
CCCGCTGCTGCCTTTTTCCACCTCGTCCGCTTTCAGCCACTGCGTGTCACGGGGAGGAAACCCCCAAGAATACACGTTGTGAAGAGAGGAGACCCCAATAAGTGCGTGTTGCTTATGGGGGAGACCCCGATAAAGCCCATGGTGCTCGGCTCCCCGGGCTGGGGAGGTGGGATTTTAAAATAAATAAATTGGGGGAGGGGGATAGAGGAGGAAAGGAAAGCTTGCATTAAATAAAGGCATCAAGGGAAGCATTTCTGGGCGCTTCTGCGTGCCAAATTTCGGTGGCACCGATAACATCCCAGCCCCATCTGCCTTTTTTTTTGGTACCCAAAAACCCACCCACCATCCAGCTGATGC
>NW_010280179.1:0-357 GCF_000690775.1 Eurypyga helias
TAACCAAGATTATTTCTGAACAGCTTCAGAGAGCACTTGGGAAGGGGAGAGCAGTTTTTGGTTTTGAACCAAGTTTTTACAGATTATTGACTGTAGTTCATTCAGTAGTGAAATTTTTTAATAGTCCTGGTTTTGCTATGGTTATCTCATTTTCCCAGACTGTCCACTTTTGCTTTATTCAAATTAGGATTGCTTAAGCTGTACCTCTAGGATAGTTTGTTTCATCCCATTGCTGCCTGCACACTCTTGAATTTTCAGTGCTTCTGTGACAAACCCATA
The DNA here is from genome assembly GCF_000690775.1 of Eurypyga helias. Lineage (NCBI taxonomy): Eukaryota > Metazoa > Chordata > Aves > Eurypygiformes > Eurypygidae > Eurypyga > Eurypyga helias. Next base: position 280 of record NW_010280179.1, read on the forward strand.
CAGGCTGACAACAATTTAACAGAGAGATGAATATTAATGAAAAGGAGGATGTGCACACCAAAAAAAAAATTAAAAAAA
>NW_010280180.1:0-358 GCF_000690775.1 Eurypyga helias
TCTTTGGATGTTAAAGAGTTTTTACACTTTTTTTTCTCTGTTTCTAGTATTGAAGGCAACTTTTCACAAATATTGCCAAAATTCTTACGTTCTCCCATTCGTGGGCGCGTGTGGATCCTGAGACGACTGGGTGATGCCGTGGAGCCCCTTTGTGCCGCCGAGCAGTGGATCACCCGGGGTCAGGTTCTGTTTGTGCCGTGGCCGGTGCCTGCAGAATTCCCTTCCTGACTTACTGGCTTCCTTTGGGATGACATTTCTGCCAGGAGGAAGACAAATTGCCTAAGGTCAGCGTGCAGATCAACGCGGGGTGTAGGAGGAAATTGTTGTGGATCAGCTAAATTGCAGCAGGTCTGGCCGG
>NW_010280181.1:0-356 GCF_000690775.1 Eurypyga helias
AGAGAAGGGAAAAAAAAAAAAAACATCTAACTTTGCTCCCAAGGCATGCCAGCTGCCTCCCTGCCTGGCTCTGCAGCGAGGCACAAGAGGTCGGGTACTGCCTGGTACAGGCTCAGATGCCTTAGGACTCAGGCACATGCAGGAACTCACTCTTTTCCAGCTTACCAACACATTTTTCAGCTAGCTCATCAAGAAAGCTGTCCAATGGCTTAGGGGTCCAGTCTCGTGTGTGAATCTTGAAAATCTCTTTTCTAGCCTGGAAACAAAATGGTTGCAGTTTAGTTTGTCCTAAGGTTTCTCTTTGTGGTTTAGTGCACTTTGACTAGCCTTCAATCCACAGAATCATAGAATGGTTT
>NW_010280182.1:0-356 GCF_000690775.1 Eurypyga helias
GCATCCTGCCTGCTTCTCAGGTGTTTCTACCTTCCATGGACAGAGAAGGGAAGAATCTCGAGAAAACCAAACCAAACCACCGTTCCATGATTTGAATGTTAATTTTCTGGCAGCTACAGCTAACCAAGCTCTCCTGAGCCTTAGGCTCATGCTTATGCCCCCTTGCACGTTCCTGTGTGAAGTGCAAAGCAAGCCGGTGTAGTTCCTCAGTAGCTGGTACCTTGGCTCTGCACTGCGTAATAATTAAGCCGTGCAGATGTTTGCTGGAACCTGAAGCTGCTCTCTGCTTTTGGTTTCTTCTTCTGTGCACTTGCACATAGCTGTTTCCTTACCAAGCAGTTTGATGTGGGATCTTC
>NW_010280183.1:0-358 GCF_000690775.1 Eurypyga helias
GAGCACCACCGACGTACACCAAAACGTCATCAGAGACCCTTTAATTTCTTTATTTTCACGCAGCCTATAGCAGGAAGCCAGTAATTCGGGGCGTATCACGTTTAAATGTAATATTCAAGGGCCAACTATCACGCTGCTACCCAGCCTCAACCCCACAACCCCCTGGGAGACAGAGGAACGTGGTGCAGTGGGAGCAGATGCCGTGAGCCCAGGTGCCCACCGGGTTTGGCAGTCGGCAGGAAGCAGGCCTTGCTCGACAACAACAGTGTTACTCAAGGCAAGGAAAGACTCGATGCTTCCTGCGCAGCCTTTTTACGCTGGGCTTTTGTGAAGTGGTTTTTCTTGCATTTTGTTATTT
>NW_010280184.1:0-357 GCF_000690775.1 Eurypyga helias
GCACAAAACCCAGGGCTGCTGTCAACCCTCTACTGCAGCTGGTACAGAAGGAAAATACCTTTGGACTTCTAGATGGAGAGCAAGAAAGGCTGTTCAGTGGTTAACGATAGCCAAGAGTTGAATTTTCTGTACATTTTACTTGTCAAAGTTTATCTTCTCCTTTGTGGTTGGAGGCATCAAGTCTTGCTTAAGAATTTTTTCCCTTTGATTTCACTGTTAGCCAGTGAATTGTTAGGGGGAGGGATGAAGCAGAGAGAAATTTTCAGATTTGAAGTGTCATTAGAGAATGACGAAAATCAGTTTTGAGTCTAGGCAGTGCTTGGGAGGAGGACACCCTCTTGGGGAACTGCTGGAGAA
>NW_010280185.1:0-357 GCF_000690775.1 Eurypyga helias
TTTAAATTGTGCAAATACTGGTTCCAGTTTCTCTGTAGAATCAGTTAATGTTTCTGTATGAAACTATCCTTAAGTAAAAAAGTTGCTCAATGAAATTACAAAGTCAAAATTTTGAAGAACTTTAAAAGGTTTGTTTCACGTAAACGACAACAGGATCCATAATGCTAAGTGAAACCCTGTTTATGTGTGAGACAAAGAGAAAGTTTGGACAAAGTGACTGATTTCTTTATGAAATTTCTTTGCAAAATAGTTAAACGTTGTGTCTTCCTAAGAAAAATGAAATTTTGCTGTCTCAAGGACAGTCATGTGATGTCCTTTGAAATCAGGTTCATAAGGAGTCCAGCAATCTGGAAACTT
>NW_010280186.1:0-358 GCF_000690775.1 Eurypyga helias
GCAGTCAGGTCGGGAACTTGGCCGGGTGGCCCATCCCTTGCGGCAAAACTTCCATCAGAAGGAAGTGCAGAGAGGTTGAGTCATCCCTGACTGTAACCGGGAGAGTGTGGGGCTGGGCTTTACAGTCCATGAGTGAACAGTCTCCCACCCCAAAATGAGTGTAACGGTGTGGGAAAAGTCTGGGAGGTCAACGAGATTAAGCACAGTGAGAGATGAGCGGCCCCGTTGCTGTCTCCCATCACACTTCACCCACCGCTTCTGCTGCTGCTTTTCCAGGTCGGGTGACTCTGGCCTCCCCCGGACACCATGGACTGGAAAACGCTGCAGGCACTGCTCAGCGGGGTCAACAAGTACTCCA
>NW_010280187.1:0-358 GCF_000690775.1 Eurypyga helias
GTGAGCCAAGGTCAGGAATGTGAATTTTCTTTTTTGTTTCCTGCTCCCCCTGTCTCCCCGGTTGTGGGTTTGCATTCCTGACCAGAGAAATGGCATAAAATACACTGGCTTGTTTTCATGTTCTTTCAATATTTGTATCAACAGCCACACCATCTCAAATGTCCTTGCAATCTTCTTTTTTCTGAAAATAAAAAACAGACAAACAAAGAAACAAACTAAAAAGGCAAATCAATGAAACACTGCTCCCCATGAAAACCCACACCAAATTCTCCACATAGCTGTGGTCATCAACCTTTAGTTTTTTCTCTGAGAGCATGAAATCAATGCCGTTGCCATTAGATCTGTCCCCACATCACCT
>NW_010280188.1:0-358 GCF_000690775.1 Eurypyga helias
GCCGCGGGGCCGGTGACCGGCGGCGAGCGTGGGACAGCAGAGGAAAGAAGAGAAAGAAAAATCACGTCTGGTCATGCCACACCTCAGGCTGACAAGAGCAAGGAATCTCACACCTGCAGCAAAAACACTGCTGGGACCAGGACATAGCTGCTGGCTGCCCACAGCAGAGGATCTCTGACTCTGCTTTGCATGCCTGCTGATTTTGCTGGTCCTGAAGAGAAAATCCCAAGAGTCTTTGTCTTGAGGAGACCCCATAAATCTCTTGGAATGGTTTTGGACTGTTTGGAGCACATGGCATGGCTACTGCTACAGAATTCAGCACCCTGCAGCTAGTGGGGGATGTGGCTGGGGGGGGGGG
>NW_010280189.1:0-357 GCF_000690775.1 Eurypyga helias
GAGCGGTGGGTGGGACGGGGTGCCCATGGTCCAGCTCAGCAGAGTGAGGAAGCAGCTGACATCTCCCTGGGAGCCTTTTGACTGAGGGGTTGGACTCGCTGCAGACTCAGCAGGCAGAGGCTGATCAAAATCACCCTCTGACTTCAGCACCCCCAGCACCCCCGGGGGGATTTCTCTCTCGAGCTGGCCTTACCGCTGCCCACCGCTGTCTGCAGAGGGTGCTGCTGCCTGAGCCTTGTCCCTCCTCACTCCCACTCTCCTCCCAGCCTGCTCAGGCTTCTTGCTCAGCACAGCCAGCTCAGCACCTCCAGCCCTCCCGTCTTCCCCCTTTTACAAGTCAGTTGCTCAGAGTTTACA
>NW_010280190.1:0-357 GCF_000690775.1 Eurypyga helias
CCCTGGCCAGAAAAACTCACAGCCTTAATTAAAGGCAACATGTAAAAGCCCAAAGCAACGCAAGCAGAGATACATCGGTAGCATTTGGCAAGTGACAAAAATACAGACGCTTTTGGTAACAATTCTTTGAAGGAAGGAAGCCTCTCAGGCTGGTCAGGTCAGTGTTCTCACGCTTCCAAAGCCTGGCTTTCTGGGAGCTGCACTCAACCCATTTCAGAGAAAACCAGGAAAAAGATTAAGACATTCCTTACCTCCATCAGGAGACTTCCAGGAATTCTCCCACCTCAGGGAAAAGATAACAAAAGGAACAGTTTTCACAGAATCAGAGTGGTTTGTGTCCGAAGGGACCTTAAAGAC
>NW_010280191.1:0-353 GCF_000690775.1 Eurypyga helias
CTCTCACCTTTTCCTTGACAATACAGGTGCATCGTGGTCTGCTCGGTAGATGAGGAATTTAAAGTCGAGGATGCCTTTGTTCTCCAGCGTGAAGGTGCAGGTTTTCCTGGTGCCACTCATCATGGCACCAAAGTTGATGAGCGAGGCAGCGTAAATGCTGTACTTGCTGAACACTGCTTTTGCTGACACCCTCACCGGGATGATGGCGATGGTCTCGCCGCCTTCACAGATGCTGGGCTCAATCACCTGCAACCAGAGGAGGGTTAGTAAATACAGAGGCCAGCCTCTATCTCTGTCCCCATCTGCACCCCAAGTCCCCATCAGCTCACCCTCCCTGTTCAAACGCCTCCCCC
>NW_010280192.1:0-358 GCF_000690775.1 Eurypyga helias
GGAGGGGAGGGGGATTTGTGAGAACTGCTTCATGGTATTTTGCTAGCGAGAGTAAAACCACGACAGGCATGAAGCACAGGGTGAGCTGGGAACCAGGATCAGGCTGGGCATGGCACAGCAGGCCACAACAAAAGCTGAAGGGACCGTTAGGACACACAGTCCTTGGCTCAGGCACAAGACGCCTGGAGTGACTTAGCTTAAAAGACATTTTCTCCTGTCTGCCAAGCAGAGTCCAGACTGGGAGAAAAGCTGGCCTGAATTCAGCATCAAAGGGATGATTGCTCCCAGAGAACATATATCACTTCTGACTAGATCACCTAGAGCTTGCATTCTGTTCCTCCTAAAAATAGGACACTAA
>NW_010280193.1:0-354 GCF_000690775.1 Eurypyga helias
ACCAAATGGGAAGCCACTGCAGAGTCACAGCACTAAAACCATGTGTTCTGCATTGCTTAAGCCACTGAAATGCCACCTTTTCACCAAGAATTGGACTAAAGTAAACACTGTGTTTCAAATGGTGGGGCGAGGCGATGATTGTGTGTAGTGATGAATGTATGAGATGCCTTTCCTTAATGTATTTTTGGATGCTCAGGATTGATCAGGAATTGTCAGCTGTGGGGGAAGGTGCTGCATTATGAAAAGCTCCTTGGACATGAGAGCTACTGTTTCTTAGGGATGGCAATGCTGAAGCTAGATGGTCACCATGACAGGTTTTATGTATTATCACAGCTAAGTTTAGGAGGCGATGGT
>NW_010280194.1:0-358 GCF_000690775.1 Eurypyga helias
TCCAAGAATCGAAAACTCTATCATTCCGTGTTGGCTGTGCCCCAGAGAATCTCCACCTGTCACATCCCCCGCAGCCCTTCTCTGCCCACAAACAGCAGGTCCCGCGGGCGCCTTCCCTCGCTGGCTCACCACCGGCTCTGTCGGGAAGTTCTCTTCCACGCACTCCGGGAATCTCCGAGCCTGTCTCCTCTGCTGTACTGTGTTTCCAGCAGGCGCCTGGGAGGTTGAAGTTCCCCACGAGCACAAGGGCTAGCGATGGTGAGACCTCTCCCAGCTGCTTACAGAGTATTTCATCTGTCTCCCCGTCTTGGGTGGGCTCTCTCTAACAGACTCTCACCTGATATCTGCCTTCTCGTCC
>NW_010280195.1:0-358 GCF_000690775.1 Eurypyga helias
TAAGTGACTATGGGATCCTGGTTCAACCTAACTTATTCTAACATATTGCTGATAACTGACTTCCGAAGTCTTCTGTTGGAACTCAGAATGCATGATCAGTGATGGTCATGAAGAATTAACCTTGTCTCTTACAGCTATGAAAGTTGCAGTGGGAATGCAGAAGCAGGTCACAGCCAAGAGAGGACAGATAGATGCATTGCGGGGCAAGATTAAGTTCTTGGAAGAGGCAATGAAAAATACAGCTAAGGTCACAGGAATTCATGAAAAGTATTTAACTCTATCTGGAGAAGTTTTTCTTTGGAGAAATACATAGCCAAAACCACAATTGGCCCAAGAAGGATCAAAGAGAATTTTACTT
>NW_010280196.1:0-358 GCF_000690775.1 Eurypyga helias
ATCCAGGGGGATGCAGCCGCGTTCCCTGCAGGGAGAGTGTGGACCCCCGTGGGGACGCCATCCCCGGGAAGGAGGGTGGCCCGCTGGACACTGGGTTCTGGAGAAGGGATGCGCAAGGTCCCCCCGGGGATGGCCTGCAGGTGCCACGGCCCGCAGAAGGATATGGCACGGCGCTGGGAAGCAGGTGCTGGTGTTCCCAGTGGGACAGGGCTCCCCACCTCGGGAGCGTGGGCTGGGCAGCGTGGTGGCCCGAGACTGTTGTTCAGTCCCCGAGCCCCACTGGGTGCTGGTTAAGAAGAGGGATGAGTCACCCAAGAGGAACTGACCTGTGGGCATCACCTCCGGCTCGGCGACGGCG
>NW_010280197.1:0-358 GCF_000690775.1 Eurypyga helias
GCTGTGTTACGCATCCGCTTGGTTCATAAAACCGATGTATTAAATTCCTAAGATGTTTCTTCATTTTCTCACAGGGTGCCCGAGTTGAGATTGAAGCTATTGCCATTCAGGGACCCCTCCAAGATGCTTCAGCCTGACTATAAAGAGAGACTGAATATCCTACAACAGCAGTTTCAGATTTAATACTTCTCCCATACATCCCATTCCTACAGTTTACTATCAGCAGTTACAGAGAGTCTAAATCACTAAACTTACCCAGGAAAGGTACTTTCTTCTGGATTGTGGCCATGGATTCTCTAAAACACACGCTTGCAGCAAGTTCTGTGCAGGCAAACCTGAGATCTCCAGGAGTCCTGCT
>NW_010280198.1:0-358 GCF_000690775.1 Eurypyga helias
AATGAGTATGTGGGTTTAGGCCCCACACCAAGCCCTAGTCTGGTCGCCATCCCAGAAAGGCCCTGATGAGTCTTTGCTGCCTGGGCAGTCATCACTGGTCAAGAAGGGATGGTCTCCATCGCCCCCAGAATGAATTCTCTGTGTCTATGTGTTGCCATCTCCTCACTGTCTGTTTTTCTCCTTTAAGATTTTGGGTCTTTCCTTCCTGGTGTTTTTCCTCCTGAATTGTTGAGGTGGTCCCCATCTTCTTCTTAACACCCCAACCTTGTCTACCAAGCCTGCCATGTGACGGTGCAGTCTCAGCTGAGCTGGGGACTTTGGCTGCCTGCGTCCTCTGGGAAGTCATAGAATCATAGAA
>NW_010280199.1:0-358 GCF_000690775.1 Eurypyga helias
ATAATTCTGTCATTATAACACCTTGTCTCTTGTTATAAACTGACCCTGTTTTCCCAGCTGAAACAGGGAAAGGTTATCCTCCAGTTTCCAACTTCCTTTTCGTATATTCCAGGTGAATGGTCACTCACTGTTGGTGTCTTGCTTTCCATTCTGAAACATGGTCATCCTGTCAGGTGTGTGTGTATGCACATCTGCATGCACAGAGGGTTACTGCCAGACCTACCTCCAGTGACCCGGTGATCTTTGTGTGGTTGGATCAGGAAAGGAAAAAGAAATTGTATGCTTAAAGAAAGAAAGAAGGATAAAAGCAGAATTTCAAAGCATGGGGCATTCTGCAGATCCCAGAGGGATCTGAGGG
>NW_010280200.1:0-359 GCF_000690775.1 Eurypyga helias
ACCAGTGGTGCTTATTTGCCATGTACATATAATGGCTGTGATACCCACAAGCAAACATGTCAGCCATTCTCTAGCATAATAATTCGCTGAGATTTTAAAAAGTCCGGTGATGAGTAGGATCTCATTTAAGCAACAAATTAAACTCAGATAATATTTTCAAGCGCAGAGCCCTGCTGCAAGTCCTCCACATTGTTCAGGTTCAGTGACCTAGAAATAAGAACTCCAGTACTGACAGAGAGACTTGAAATGTCAGGAGTTTCAATATGGAGAATGCAAAGGAGTAATGGCATAGAGCTTTTCACATGTAGTTTGGCATTCCTTTAAAGGATCTCCAGTAAAAACTTTCCTTTTTTTTTTTT
>NW_010280201.1:0-358 GCF_000690775.1 Eurypyga helias
ATCATCCCACAGCATGAACTCTTTAGGAAGACATTAACATATGGAATGTATTATACATGACTGAAACCAAACCAGACAAATTTCTAGATAAATGATCAGAGTTCAGAAGCATCATGTGGAACCCTCTGCCAGCCAGAAACCATTCACGGACGTTCAATATCCTTTTACAAGCTCTATTGTGAGGCACACAATAGCTTATTACCGCAGTCATCAGAATGCAGCTGGTCAATAAAGGTACAGTCAGCAACTGTCACATGCCCACACCAATATTTATTTAGATGGGATCAGGAGACATACATCAGCTGTTTGACAGAGCAGCGATAACGTCAGTAAAATTCTGGTCACAAGATCAATAACT
>NW_010280202.1:0-359 GCF_000690775.1 Eurypyga helias
GGGAAGGGACGTGGTGGCTTCTTTGTAAACCATCCTCCTCTTCTTCCATTACATCGGCTGGGAACGGGGATATGGGGTCTGTAGCAGGGCTGCAAGTGGAGCAAACGCGGCGTCCCCCTCTCCCAAGGCAATCCTGGCAGCAAAACCCCCGGCACCCTTTTGTCCGAGCAAACCTAGGTGAGATGGAAGGTGAGGATGGGACGGGGCACAGGAGGTTTGGGGGTCGAGTCCGGGCTCATCTCCCAAAGCGGAAGGTGAAGCCCCCTTTTCTCCTGTTGTAGCTGTTGAGCTCCTCTGCCAGGTTGCCCAGCGTGCCGCTGCGCTTCTCCCCTCCGGCCGGGAATGGCTCGGAACCCCCC
>NW_010280203.1:0-356 GCF_000690775.1 Eurypyga helias
GTAAACCTATTAATCCTTTTGTATTTTAGTGTAGATTGCTTTTAAGCTTAAGTGGGTTCTTGCTTCAAAGCCACTTAACTTCCTAAATTAATTACTAGTTAAAACATTAATGTATTTAATTTACTGCTGGAGTACATGACATAACATACTCAGAATGTGCATTTATTAAGGGGCAAATGCTTTTTACTTTTGAAAATTGGCTACTTGTTGTACATGAATGATTGTGAGCCTTTAATATCCTGCTGAGGAAAAAAGAGCTCTCCATCTAACTGACTATGTGAAAAGGGCCAGTAGTTACATAGTCAAGATTCATGCGCCTACAAAGGGCAGATTGAATAGTTCTATTTCTATAAAAA
>NW_010280204.1:0-358 GCF_000690775.1 Eurypyga helias
GAGTGAAACATCTCACCCCTGGGAAACTTGGAATTCATCATTGAAGGCGTCTTGAAGGTCTTTAAAAGTAGTATTAGACAGCCTTTGATCTTACTTCCAATCTTATCACTGAATGACTGTACCAAATGAGCTATATTATAGTGAATTAGTATTTTCAGACTGAATTGAATCATTTATTTAAGGTTATGCTTCCATCACCTTATGAAACAAAAGCTTGATGCTATTTACCACTTGATTCTTCTTCTCGAAATTGAAAACAAATACCTTTCCTTTCTCCAACTGATTAAGAGCATTTCCATAAAATCTCACCTTAATTCAATGTAATTGTTATTGATTCCATTCTTTATAGCTTTTTTTT
>NW_010280205.1:0-360 GCF_000690775.1 Eurypyga helias
GGGTGGGTAGAGCTGCAGTGAGATCCTCGCTGGCATGGTGGGCACCTCTTTCTCTGCATCCCCAAAATCCTCCATCCCTTTGCTGGAGGCATCAGCTCCCTAGAACCCACTTGATCCAAAGCCAAACTCTCCCCCACTTCAGCACGGTGACGATCGGCCAGGCCAGGAGCTCCTCTCCCGGCTCATCCTCTCCCAGCGCCCTCCACCCCCAGAGCCTTATTACAGACTTCCCTGGGGAACTGGCCAATTAGCCCCGCATCAGTAATTAAATCCGTGGAGGAGACCACAGACCCGGGATTACTCGTCCCTGCCTGGAAAATAAGAGCATCTGTCATGAGTCCTCGAACAGGTCTGGCTGCA
>NW_010280206.1:0-359 GCF_000690775.1 Eurypyga helias
CCACCCGCTTTGGGCTGCATTCCCAAGCAACCCGACTCCGAGAAGCCCCGGGCCCGGCGCGCCGGGGGGCCGCTACCGGCCTCACACCGTCCGCGGGCTGCGGCCTCGATCACAAGGACTTGGGTCCCCCGAGAGCGCCGCCGGGGAGGGGGGCTTCTGTACGCCACATGTCCCGCACCCCACCGCGGGGCGGGGATTCGGCGCTGGGCTCTTCCCTCTTCACTCGCCGTTACTGAGGGAATCCTCGTTAGTTTCTTTTCCTCCGCTGACTAATATGCTTAAATTCAGCGGGTCGCCACGTCTGATCTGAGGTCGCAAGCCCAAAACGCGCACCGCGAGCGCTGCTTCACCACCGCTCT
>NW_010280207.1:0-359 GCF_000690775.1 Eurypyga helias
TTTTCTTTTTTTCCTTTTTTTTAATATTGATTTGATACTAAGAGTTGTTGACAAATTCTGCCATCATAATTAGTATTTCATTATAAATTACTTCAAAACATTCACAATGTTCTCATCATTTTAATAGACTGATACTTTGATTGCCCCTAGTACTAACTTACATGGCAGAAAGAATCTTGGAGTAAAGAAGTTTTAAAATGTCACTAAATGCCACAATCTGGATCCTTTATATGTTTCAGAAATCAGTCAAAACTTATATTATTATCTTCATGGTTCATTTGCTAAAAAAGACTGAAAGATTATGATAAACCAGTACAAGCTCATCACTCTATAGTTAATAATATTATTAATAATAACAA
>NW_010280208.1:0-360 GCF_000690775.1 Eurypyga helias
GGTGGCCATGGCCATAATCACGGAGGGAACACGGGTGTCACCTCCGCCCGTGCCGTTTCCTCCCCATCAGGGGGGACACACGCAGAGGTCCCCACCCCAGGGACCCCATTCCTGCCCGGATCCGGCCCTCCTCCTCCTCCTCCCAGCACTTTGGGCTGGCGTCCCCGGGGACGGACAGACAGACATGGGGACATCCTGGCTGCTCACAGCCACCATCCGGGGTGTCGAGGAGGTGGGGGGGGTCCCCTGCAGAAGACGAGGTGCAGGGACACCCCCCCCACTGGGGCCGGGAGGCTCAGGAGGGATTAAAGCTGGGCTGGGTGCAGGATCCGGCCCGCGCGCGAGGCGGCGGATTAATAC
>NW_010280209.1:0-360 GCF_000690775.1 Eurypyga helias
AAGTTTCAGCCATGATACCTTCCACTAAAACTACTCTGCTTAGGGAAAAAATAAATCATCAAGCTGTAAGTGTACAGAGTTATTCATATATTACATTAAAAGCTCTGTCAACTCTTCTGCACAATTATGCTTTTTCCCCCTTTCCTGTATGTGATGTCTTATGACTAATGGTGATGCTCTTTCAAACATTTGGCATTCCAGTGAGACTTCAATGAAAACAGCTGTAGTTCTCAAATATTTATAACTTCTGCTGATTTTCCTAAACAAAATTTCTTCAGACATTTAAAAGGAATTAGCCAAGCTCATACGAATATCAGCCGGTTGCAATAAGAAGTATGTTGTCCACCAGTTGGGGGGGGG
>NW_010280210.1:0-358 GCF_000690775.1 Eurypyga helias
GCTCTGGGGTCAGACCCTGAGCACAGGGGCTTTGGGCCAGATCTGCAGCTGTGGCTGAAGAGCCCCAGAGCCTTGAAAGGCCATGCCAGAGGAGCGAGGAGGGGAGCCCTGCCACAGGGCTGGGCTGAAGGGCAGCTGCCTTTGCAGAGTGCCCATCCGCAGGGCTGAGGCTCCCACGGCAGCCTTACCTCATCAAAGAGGGGCAGGAGCTTCTCTGCCAGCTGCAGAGCGATGAGGCTGGCCTCCTCCCTCTTTATGTGACCCACCATGTTCCTAAGGAACAGCAGGGCCTTTATCTTGACGTCCGCCTTGGCATCCTGCAGCATCTCCATGATGTCTGGCAGCAGGACCTGCATTT
>NW_010280211.1:0-359 GCF_000690775.1 Eurypyga helias
TAAGCTCAAACACACCAATTTGCTCCAGAGGGGACTGAGATACAACTGCTGAACACTGAAGTGCTTGGAGAAATATCAAGGGGTAGGTGCCCCCTTGCCCCCACTCTTCTTCTGGCCACCCAAAAGGACACGCTACTGAATGCGGATCCGAGATGGTACAGCCATTATCACAGCTGTCAGGTTACTAAACTGGTAAAGGGCTTAGGGAAAAAACACAACACAAACCCCACCCATTTTAACCCAAATCATTTTGCTAATGTGCCTGTGGGTTTATTCTGTAAACTCATCCCACCAATGCAAGTCAGGGGATAGGAACCTGCTGCATCCATCTCACCAGTAACACCAGAGACCATCAAGTC
>NW_010280212.1:0-354 GCF_000690775.1 Eurypyga helias
CGGCACTGCAGAGCCTTACAGGCGTTCAGCTGGTGCTTTGCATCGTCCAGGTCTTCTTTCTGAGCTGGTAGGGAAAAGGCAAACTAATTTAATCCTGAATTGCACTCTGTTCTAATGATCTCGCTGACTTAGGAGCAGATGTATGGTAACCTCCTGCTGTGTTCTTGGGACTGAAGTCAGGCAGCCTGGCTTGTTTGTATGACACTTTACCTCTGTCCTCTTCTCTTCACAGACCATGGGTGGAGACTTCTCTGGGAGAACACAGAACGCCTCCAAGGGCATATATGCTTTTGCATGTAAGTTGATCGTTCTTTAGATACAAGAAGCAAATTAGGGCTTGTTTTCCTTAAACGG
>NW_010280213.1:0-360 GCF_000690775.1 Eurypyga helias
CCCGCGGCCGACATCCAAGCGCCCGGCGTGGAGGTGACCGTCGAGACGGCCGCCGGAGGAGACGGCGAGAAAGGTCGATTCAAGATGCCCGACGTCAAGATGCCCAGCATCAAGCTGCCCAAAGTCAAAGCTCCCCACGTGCAGGTCAGCCTGCCAAAGGCAGAGGTCTCGCTGCCCAAAGCCCAGGCTGAAGTGCAGGAGGGCGAAGTCGCCCTGCAAGGCCCCGACGCCGAAGGCGGCCTGGAGGTGTCTGCCCGCAAAGCTGAGGCCGGTGGCATGAAAATACAGATGCCGGAAGTCAAGGCGCCCAGCGTGGTCTTCTCCAAGCCGACCGTCAAGGCTCCCAAACTGGACGCAGAC
>NW_010280214.1:0-360 GCF_000690775.1 Eurypyga helias
TTTGGCGGGAGCACGTGTGTGGGACGGAGAGAACTGTGGCAGGAGCTGATCCTGATGGTGCCGTCCAGCTGGCTTGAAGGGACTCGGGGCAGTCCTGGAGGTCAGGACCAGGCCTTACCGAGCCTCAGTGCGGAGCATCGCGAGTGTGGCTGACAGCTGTGAGCCAAGGGGCAAGAGAAACTGCAAGCGGCAGGGATGGACCTCGGGAGTCGTGACGCAGCCTTCGACCGTCACGAGATCTGCCGCCGAGTCCCTCAGCAGCGACAAAGGTCTGGCACGGCTGGCCTACGGCAGAGGTAGGAGGGAGGCTCCTGGCTCTGCTTCAGTTGTCTCTAAAGTCGTCCCGTGGTGGGTGTGGGG
>NW_010280215.1:0-360 GCF_000690775.1 Eurypyga helias
ACAAGTGGGGTCCCCCAGGGATCGACAGCGGGCCCCACACCCTTCAACACCTTCACAAATGTCCTGGGTGATGGGATTGAAAACACTGGCACCAGGTTTGTTGGCGACACCAAACTGAACACGTCAGGAGGGAGAGCCGTCTCACAGACAGACCTGGCCAGGCAGGAAGAGTGGGACAGCGAGAGCAGGGTGAAGTTGAGCCAAGACAAGTACAAAGTCCTGCACCTGGGGCCACATAACCAAAGAGCCCAGCACAGGGTGGGATCCGTGTGAGCAGAGCTGAAAGGGACCCAGGGCTTCCTGGGGGACAACCAGTTGCACGTGAGTCACCACAGCACGGCTGCAGCAATGAAGGCAAAT
>NW_010280216.1:0-360 GCF_000690775.1 Eurypyga helias
TCAGTTTTTCCTCTACCAAAAGGAAACCTCCCAGGAGAGTGGGCCAGGGTGTGCTGCTGGGTCAGTGCCTGCAGTGGCTCCATGGCCTGACCTGGTGCTGGGGTCCAGGGCTTGTCCTGGCACCAGTGGCGGTGGGTGGCAGGGCCGCTCCAGGTACCACTGGGCGCCAGAGCCTGCCCTAGTGTGGGCCTGGGCCTCGCTCTGGTCCCAGGGACAAAGCAGGCCTCTGCAGCGCACTGCGGTACCTGAGGGCGGGGGAGGCAGAGGAGGGACAGCTTCTAGGGACAACGCCGGCATCAGGGGCCTCCGGGACCCTCTTTGGCCACGGGACAGGCGGATCCCCGGCCGGGCACGGCGCCG
>NW_010280217.1:0-357 GCF_000690775.1 Eurypyga helias
CCCAGCAGGCTATTGCAGAAGGGGAGCAGCTATCGTGGCTCTCGGAGAAGAGACTCCTGTGGCAGCAGCTGGAACACCTGCAGCAAGCAGTTGCGAGGCTGGAATGTGAGAAGGTGGAGCTGAAGCAACTCAATGCTGAGCTCAGGAGGACCCTTGAGGAGGTAAACCAGGCTTCCACTGCCTCTGCAAAGCCTCACGGTCCTCTGGAACACATTGCCGCAGACAGCACTTTGGAGTCCTCTGCTTGGTTCCTTCCCTCTCCCACTCTCCCCTGTGGACACAGACTTTTGGGTTTTTCTCTCTCTTCTGGCACCCCACTGCCTTCGCCAAGGCACATTCGCTCCGGTACCACCCTTC
>NW_010280218.1:0-359 GCF_000690775.1 Eurypyga helias
GCTAACTGGAGTTAAACCACGACAGCTTCCTTTTTAATCCAGCTGCCTCTGTGCTTGGGGAGGCTCTGCACCAGTTTGTGTCAGCACAGCTGACACGTGGTACAGCGTGCACAGCCTGTGCTACGGCTGTGATCGCGCTGTCAGATGGCCTACATTGCTCGAGTGGCTGAACAAGCCCCTCGCATCTCTGTTGCTCATCCTGAGACCTCGCCATGCAGGGTTTTGTTGGCAGGCCTTTCCATGCGAGGCAGCTAAGTCAGTGACAGGGGACTTCCATTTTTGCTGGTAGCGCTCACTCAGGACACCAAGTGGTGTAAAATACACTCCGTTTTGCCACTTTAGCCCTTCGGCAGGGTTGC
>NW_010280219.1:0-360 GCF_000690775.1 Eurypyga helias
TGAACCTGTGCCACCTGCGCTACCATTTCTGAAGAAGCATTAAACCAAATGATGGGCGACACCCTCCTCCTTCATAAGGGTGGAGCAACCCATAACTTCTCATTTCAGGGAAAAAGCACGTACGTTTCAGAAGGAAAAATCGCGAACACTGAGCCGTCAATCCCATATTACCAACAGCGTCTTGCAAACTCATGGGATCTCTTTCTACAGAGTAAAGCTCCACCTTTACTGTTTAAATGGGAAATAACTGTACAAAGAAGTCAGAAAAAAATAATGCCTGGAGGAAAGTTATCCGTCCCGTTATTCTGTGGAAGAGGAGAACATTCATCAGAGAAGAACAATCTGTAATTTCTCCATCCA
>NW_010280220.1:0-360 GCF_000690775.1 Eurypyga helias
TTTTCGTCCACCAGTACCCCCAATAATCAGCTTTTCCTCATTTTCCTAACTGGTTGCCAGAAAATTCATCCCATCTTAGCAGAGACCTTGGCATCAATCCTGTATAAAATCATCGCATTTAATTTCCCACTCCTAGCTCAAAAAGCTTTTCTTCGTATTACAATATTCTGCAGGTAAGTGATTTGAGGTGACTTTCATTTTAAGTTCTAGAGTGGGGCTGGTGAACTCTACATGTTAATATCTTCAGAGATGAAAAACCAAAGACAACTCTCCATCTGTTTGTGAATTATCCATAAACACATTTGAGCTTTATAAATTGGTTTGATGTTCAAAGTTATATGATGAAAGGTCCAAGTAACT
>NW_010280221.1:0-360 GCF_000690775.1 Eurypyga helias
GTAAGTGTATTTGTATAATGATACAAATGAGCCTGGTTTCACAATTCAGAGTGTTCAGCAGTCCTGAGTTATAAAACTACGACCTGCACTTGCGGTAGGTTTGCCCCTTGGTTTGATTGAGATATGAACAGGAACACCTTAAGTTGATATTGTTAAATATATTGTATAGTGAGTTTATAGCCTTAGTTATTTAGCCTTGATGTGGGTGGTTCTGCAGCACCAGATAAATGTGGTCATACTGCTTTCCTGTATGAGTTGTCTTATGCAGTGCCAGGTTTTTGGGAACATGGTAGTAGTAAGCACAGTCTAAAGGGAAATGTGAATATTGTATATAGAATATTTCTTCACTTAATCATGTCG
>NW_010280222.1:0-360 GCF_000690775.1 Eurypyga helias
CGTGTGTGGGTGTGCTGGCTGGGGGAGAGGAGGAGAGGAGCTGTGACTTGAGCCGAGCGTTATGGTAGCTACGCAGCTCTTCAGGGTGTGGAGCTGAACGCTTCCCAGTGATGCTTGGGAAACATTAAGCCTTCCTGTTGGCAGGGGCAGAGTTACAGCATGGGATAGCATGGGACATCTGCCGCGGCAGACAAAGCTGTCCATGATGTCCTCTGAGCGTCCAGGAAACTGTCCCCTCATGCGAGGGCTCTGGGGCTTTGCAGGGGACAAGGGGCCACTCGTGTCTGCGTAACCGAGACCGTGGAGCAGGGAGAGCGGGCGAAGGCGCTGGAGCCCCGCAGAGCTGCCCCACTGCACTCG
>NW_010280223.1:0-360 GCF_000690775.1 Eurypyga helias
AGATGCTGTTACTAAAGCATCAAGGCCACACGAGGAAGATCCCTGGAGGCCACGCTGCCTGCGTAACATTCCGTAACCTTGGCAGGAGAAAGATTTCAGTGTGTCCCGAAACAATGCGGAGAGAGAACTTGGCTACAGCAGGAGAGCGCCGGCGGGAAGAACAGCCCAGGCCCTCTGACCCTCCCTCCCAGCTGCGGGAAGGGCAGGAGAAGCCAGGAAGGAAAAGGAAGCCTGGCAAGCGCACAGCCTGGCACAGCTTTGCCCATGGAAACTGAGAGGAACTTTTAACATCAACATGAGCAACTGAACGAGACCCCTCAACACTCTGTGTTACTCACAACACAGCACCCAAAGTGACCA
>NW_010280224.1:0-360 GCF_000690775.1 Eurypyga helias
CATTCCAGAGGACATCTCTTCCTTGTCTGATCACAGCACAGTTTTGATGACAGTCAGCGAGGTAAGTTCATGGCAGTGTCTCAGTAAAATACTATAGGAAATCAGCAAAAAACAGTCTTAGCATTTTGAATTCTGTTAGGAGGCACCAGGCTTCAGAACCAAGTTATTCCCATCAGATTTCACAGGGATCAAAAAGTAATGAAAACTAACCATGTTCCAATTTTTTGAAAATTATAAACACTGTCCTTGTAAAATGCTGTCGTCTGTAAGAGTTACACGTGATGATGAAATAAAGACAAGAGGTGAAGTCAATAACTTTGCAAGGATTTTTTAAAATTTATTTTTCTATATACTGCAGTT
>NW_010280225.1:0-360 GCF_000690775.1 Eurypyga helias
TTTTTTTTTTATTGAGCAGTAAAACGTAAGTTAAAAAACTAATTTAGGATTTTTTTTCAATTAATTATTCTATGTCACTGGTTTCTTATTGTCATATTTAGTTTTATGGTTCTTTCAATGTCTTCTTCAGTTTTGTGCCCAG
The DNA here is from genome assembly GCF_000690775.1 of Eurypyga helias. Taxonomy (NCBI): domain Eukaryota; kingdom Metazoa; phylum Chordata; class Aves; order Eurypygiformes; family Eurypygidae; genus Eurypyga; species Eurypyga helias. The sequence continues at coordinate 143 of NW_010280225.1, forward strand.
CCTTTCTAGATTTAACAGCTATCCTGGCCTTGGACAGTCTTGGGTTCGCCAAGTTTACACAGCAGCATATGAGCCTGCTGGGTGTCTCCAAATCTTCTCTCCAGGAGCTGTCAAAAGGCAGCACTTTAACCGAATGAACAACAAAAATAAGAAACACAACAGCATGATGAACAGTCTGCATGTTTATATAATATCTTACTGTGCTGGTTTTGGCTGGG
>NW_010280226.1:0-360 GCF_000690775.1 Eurypyga helias
CTGTGTTTCTCAGTTCATCAGCTGCATGGCACACGGGAATGCGTGCTGAAAGAGGTGAATATGCGTAGGGTTAGAAAAGGTACTGGAGGACACCTTTGGTCTTGCCTTCATGTAAAGCTGTTGGCAAAGAGCCTTTTATTCTCAACACCAAAAGTTATACCTGCCTCCCTCCCTCCCTCTCACATATATACAGGTGATGAGCACCTACACACACACAAGCACACGTGGTCTACATCAGTGCAATGCGCATGTAAAACGCTTGCGTGCATGGCTACAAACTACATCCCTTGGGTTTGTTTGTGAATGCAGCGCTTTTTCCAGGTGAACTGGAAACCCTCCTGTCTGTCTGTCTGTCTGTCT
>NW_010280227.1:0-360 GCF_000690775.1 Eurypyga helias
AGCTCTGTTATTCACTATATGGGATAGAAAGGAAAAAGGCCATCTGACTGTTAGAGCTGATGGATAACAGAAGGCCCAAACCCTAAGAATTATAGTTTCAACATTTTTACTGGGAAAAAAAATGTTCAGGACAAAACACTTTAGGTCATTGACCATGAAGAAATTGGTTGCATTTCATCCTTAATTTTAGATGTACAGCATAAAACTTGCAGTTGGCAGCTTGGACGCATTGTTCTTAAAAAGTCTAGGATGTCAAACTGATATTAAACTTCTCTCAAATTTCAAAATTAATTTTTCTCCAGACTACCTGATCTAAAGTCCTCACAAAGGATATTTGAAACAGCATTTGCCAAGCAAGAT
>NW_010280228.1:0-360 GCF_000690775.1 Eurypyga helias
ACTTCTCAGCTCAGGAGGGAATATCCATATCCAATATCTTCATCCTTGTCTAGTCTGCTACAACCCACAGGTTAATTTAACTTAGCAACGCCCGACTTTTAGGAGAGAGAAGCTATACACGAGATTCTGTATAGCCACGTAACATGTATTTTATCAAGTGGTAAGCAAATAAAAGCCTATTAAATAAGTAGCTTTTTGGGGTGTTTTTGAAGTTTTTAAATTCATCATTGGGGAATGGGATATAGCACTGTCCTGGTGCATCAGACAAAAAAACCCAAACCCCTCAAAAGAGCAGAGGACTGTGGCGCATCCCAAATGATCAATCCATGACCATCAGTGCCACATGCTATAAAAGAATAT
>NW_010280229.1:0-361 GCF_000690775.1 Eurypyga helias
CTGCAGCCGCAGCCCCTCTGCTCCTGGCCAGGGCAGGGACTGCTCACCTGGGGCACCCTGGCATCCCCCAAAGAAGAGGGCCCCCACCACCCAGTACTCTTCCCAGCCCTGCAAGAGCCTCTCCCTTTCTTTTCACATTAGCACTAATGGAAGGCTTTATCCTGCCACGAACAGATGATTCTAAGCTTTTGTGCTTTTGCATCTGGTAGCTGTGCTACCTTGAGTGATTTTTCACAAACCTCAGTGCAGAGGAGTTGTGGTTTCGCCCCAGCCGAGAGCTAACTAAGCACCGCACAGCTGCTCGCTCCCCCCTCTCCTCCCTGGGTGGGATAGATAAGAGAATCAGAAAAAAACCTTGTGG
>NW_010280230.1:0-356 GCF_000690775.1 Eurypyga helias
TCCACAGCTTCTCTGGGCAAAGAAGTTTTTTATGAGCAAAAATGTGTTTTACGCATCTGATTTATCCTTGCTGGTTTTTTAAACAAAGCTTGGGGAAACTAAGCTTACAGCTAACCCTACAAAGATCCTTTTACCAGGTCATCCTTACCCTCTAGTCGTTCGTGCAGTCACTATAAGCTGTAAGGCCTTTGCTTGCAGCCTCATGTGGTGAATAATAACCACTTGTCTGCTTTCCACGCCGCTGTACATGAACTCCATTTTGTAAGTTTCTTCCAGGATCTGTCGGACATCACAGGGGTAACAAACCACCAGAGGCTGTTAAACTCTTGCACAAACATAATTCATAGAATCACAGA
>NW_010280231.1:0-360 GCF_000690775.1 Eurypyga helias
AGATTATTCCTAGAACATGTTTGTCGCTTATTACCAAATCAAATCCTCATGAGACCCTCTGCAACTTCCCATGTGCCAGCCAAATCCGGAAAGTCATGCAATTTAACACCAGTTTTCCCCCGCCATCAGACAGGGGACGGACGGTCTCTAATGCTTATTGGCATGAATCTACTCCTTTGGTCGCTTCAACACCCAACAACGGCCCACAGTCCAGACGATGCTGACCTGACACTATGTAAACTTCCCAGTTCCCTTCAGGGAGATGCTCTATGAGCAAGATCTCACACAAACAGTCTCTTTCACCTTGTCTTTTCCTTTTTCCTGGCACACTGTGCTGCGTTCAGCCAGGAAAGAGTTAAC
>NW_010280232.1:0-359 GCF_000690775.1 Eurypyga helias
CCAGCCGAGGTTTCCCACATCTACATGCTGTCAATTACTCCAATTAGGAGGAAAAAAGAACCCTGTCGGGTATAGATATGTCAGATGACACTTTGTGCAGCTGCAGGAAATGCATTAGCCGTTAAAAACCTGCTGATCACAGGACTACATATGCATTTCAGATCCCTGTATAAAATATTCCCTTGGAAATTATAATGTAGGGGAGGGCTGTCAGCCTTAGTAACTTCTCTTGCAAAATACACTTTCCCAGGACTTCCTTCAGCTGTTGCACATCATATGACTTTCCAGGATTCCTGAGAATGGTCGCTGTAACTGAACCAATCAGAGCAGCAATGAGCAAGCATGACTAAGCAGTTAAT
>NW_010280233.1:0-360 GCF_000690775.1 Eurypyga helias
TTTCACTAAAAGGTCTCACTTATCCCCTTTTGTACGTGATTGTTCCTCTTATAACAGGCACATATGAGAGGAGGAATTTTAAACTGACACCTAGAGCATCACAAAGCCAAGAGGTCTCTGAATTTACCATGGTCAAGTCTTCATCCAGAGGGTGACAAGGTTGTGTTTAAGCCAACAAGTCCTGTTGAAATAATTCTTCCCACCAGTAAGCAAACTTATGGGGGCTGAGCTGTATACTACAGACTACAGAGAAAGGTTTGTCTTTGAAAACAGTCAAGAAAATTTTTAGGGATTTCAGTTGCATTTTCCCCTTTGTTGAGTTAGTTTTCCCCCAGGATCTAGTGATGACTTGACTGAAAA
>NW_010280234.1:0-361 GCF_000690775.1 Eurypyga helias
CTCTACCACAACTGAAGTACAAGGTTTTTGTAGTAGTCTCAGTGACATTTAAAATAGATAAGACCAAAGAACTGATACAGTAATGGCCTATACAGAACATCTATGGATTTTTTTTTAATTCAGAAAATGAGGTACTGATCATAATTAAAAACATACTACCCTCTTATCTTAACCTCCAACATGTCTTTGCGTATCAAAACTTGACTAGCTTACTTGTTGCTAAGTATTTTTCTACAGTGTTACTGAGTGTGGGCTTTCTGTAATGAAAGAATGAAATATTATGTTCTTTAAGCAAATATTTATTGAAAGTAATATTTATTCTCTAGACCCTGGACATATTCGGTATTATGTAAAGGTTTTT
>NW_010280235.1:0-360 GCF_000690775.1 Eurypyga helias
TGTGTTTGCAGATGAACAGGTACAGAAACAGGGTCTTCTCCGGCACACATGGCACCACCTTTTCCCCTTCTTACGGCCGCTGCAGAGAGGAGGGACAGTTGTGCTTCTTCTCGATTTGGGCAGTGATGATTGCTTCTACTACGCTGATGTCACTGAAGAGCTGAGTGTCACTTACCACACGCTGGTTTAGTTTCTAATGACAGAAATACTTCCGCGCATCTTAGACGGTGACATTTTAGAAAGGTTCATGCCTGTGTCCTCAAGGTAGGAATTTCCCAGGAGTTCAGGGGCTGAGGCAGGATCCCAACATGGCGCATGTCCTTAAAGTCCTAATCTAGGGAACAGCTGCTGGGGATGAAC
>NW_010280236.1:0-361 GCF_000690775.1 Eurypyga helias
CCTCGGCATTAAGCATTATTCCTTCGGTACCTTTCAGGAATTCAAGAGTCTTATTTCAGAAATATTTTTTTCTCCTTCCTGGCTTGGTAGTGGTCATCTGCTTCATCCACTTTTCCATTTTTCAAGCAAATGATAGAAAGAAAGACCCTATTGAAATTTTTTTTGGTATTATTTTCCTAATAGTCTTGAATGAAATGACAGAAAAGGTGAGTGGGTAGGTAGAGTTTTCTCCATCAGTTCTTCTCTGACCCACCCCCAACCATAGGCTACTGCCATGTAGATAAAATCAAGAATCCATCCGGAGAGCTGACCAACTGAATTCTGAGGAAACTCCAGAACCAATCCAGCCAAGTGTAAAAAA
>NW_010280237.1:0-361 GCF_000690775.1 Eurypyga helias
AGCGCGGGGGGCGCACACGCGTGTGCTTGGCCACACGCGTGTCCCCTGGGTCTGCACACGCTCCCCAGCCACCCCCGCGCTTGGGACCACACGTGCGGCCGGCCCGTGGATGAGCCCTCCTGTGCGCGCACATGCGTGTCGCATGTGCGTGACCCCCACGCCGGTGCGTGCACACGCGTGACCCCGTGCATGCCTCCCCTGTACACGCTTAACATGCGTTCCCGCCCCAGCACGCCTGGTACACGCCCTCACATGCCTTGCACACCTGCTGCACACATTGTTCACCTTCACCTGCCTTGCACACCCATTACACGCGTGTTACATTCCTTTACACACGTTACATGCTCTCACATACATGTTA
>NW_010280238.1:0-361 GCF_000690775.1 Eurypyga helias
GAGGGGCGAGGAGCTGAGCTTCCAACGCCTTCCCGACCACTTGGGGCTGCCTTGAGGTGCCGTTGCGGGAGCGTCGGCATTACCGCAGCGCCGTGGGGCGGGGTGGGCTCGCGGGGGGTTCCATCTTCAGAGCACCCCCGGCCGCATCGCCCACCCTCGGCGAGGAGCCAGCGCGGCGGAGGGACAGGCCCTGGGGCTCGGCCTCTTCGCTGGGCTCCAGACCAGGGGTTTCACCCACCTACGTTAGCTCCAGCATCCAGTTGAGGATTTGGGTTTGGGGGGTTATTTTTCCCATTCAGATGAAAGCTTGCTCACACCTTCCTCGCTGGGAACCTCCTGCGCGGATGCCGGATGAATCGGG
>NW_010280239.1:0-357 GCF_000690775.1 Eurypyga helias
AGACTAACAGGAAGCAATCATCTTCAGAAGGACGAGCATTAATTTCGCAGCACTTCCTTCCCAAACCAGACCTTCCTACCACAGAAACTGCCTACCAAGCCACACTACCACTCTAAAGTAAAGGCACCGTTTCTGAGGAGACAGCGCTACAACGGAATTACAGACCTGTAGTAAATATACTCAAGATATTCGGCCTTCCTGCCCAAGTCACCTTTTCAAGGCTTTACTCGGAGGACTCAAAGCAGCAGTCGGTGATGCACTGCTGACTGGTGAGTCAGTTCCTACCCACCGCTCCCTGGTACCTGGGGTCATCGAGGAGCTCATTCTAGCAGCAGGCAGGCGATCCTCTGCATTTCC
>NW_010280240.1:0-358 GCF_000690775.1 Eurypyga helias
CCCAACTCCTCACAGGCCAAGGGGAGAGAAAGCGGTGCTTCAGTCAACACCTACAACAGGCTGCTGGAGGCTGCTCCCACAACAGCCTGACTGTCACCACCGCAAGTGACACCCCTGTCTGAAACACCTGAAGGCAGCTCTGAACCTCTCCCCTGCGGGCAGGACCCACCCGTGAGCCTCCCGGGCGGTGCTGGATGCGGGGAAGGGGCTCCGCCGCGGTACCTTGGCCAGGCACATGATGGTGCCCTCCCTCTGGGAGTCCATCTGCAGAGCTCGGTCTATGTTGCGCTCCATCTGCTCCTTGCTCACCTGCTGCTGGCTGTGAAATTCAGCCCACTCAGCCGCCAGCTTCCCTCGC
>NW_010280241.1:0-360 GCF_000690775.1 Eurypyga helias
CCTAGGGTTATATTTTAGTGATATAAATTTTGGTACGTAACTGGCTTAAATGACTCATATAACTTTAAATCTAGCTCCAGCTCCTGTAACTGCTGCTGACAGCAGGTGCCACAAAGAGATAAGATTACAAACATTTATGTTTTAGTAATTAAAGTGCCTTTATTCCATTTGTTCTTTTTCTTTTAACATGAACATGTTCTTTGCAATCTTATGGGTAACAAAAACTATAGGAGGTATCAAAGCAGTGGGTCTATCTTTTGCCCTTGGGTGAGCTTGTGCTGCTCTCAGAAATATCTATGGGAATACTGTGCCTGTATCCTGGGTAGAAATTTGGTCTTCAGGAAAGCTAATGAGCTGGAA
>NW_010280242.1:0-358 GCF_000690775.1 Eurypyga helias
ATCTTCTCAGATCTCCTCCACCTCTGTGACAGTGCCTTCCTTCTGCCCACCTTATGCCCCACCGGCATTTCTCAAGGGTGTTTCTTTCTCTTCTTTTCTGGGTCTAGGCTCACAAGAAGGACAACGTGATCAAAGACCTCAAAACCAGTATACAAGATCTGGCCAAAGTCTTCAAGGCCAGCATCCAGCAGATGAAGCAGGAAGGAGAAAACCAGCAAAAAAAGGAGCTGCAAGCCTCCCAGGCCAGGTGCGCCAGGCTGCAGCAGGACATTCAGCAGCTACGAGCACAGCTCAGTGCCCTTGTACAGGAGCATCGAGCATCAGAGCTGGCTCTCAGAAAGGTAAACAGGAGGAGAGC
>NW_010280243.1:0-361 GCF_000690775.1 Eurypyga helias
CTTGAAACTGGTAGTAATGTTTTCTTTAAAGAAAGAAGCCAGAAATAAGGATTAGGGATATAGACACAGCAAGAGCAAAGTAATCCTGACTCCTTGCTTGCATATTTACTCTAAAAGTGGTGAAATAAAGACCAGTACAGCTAATAATAGACCTGAACCATTAACTAACCTTCACATAAAAATATCCTTAGGTGCTATGAAGTGCTCTTTACTGTCAGTGTCCCAGGAATAAGGAGGAGAGGGTTGTGTCCCCACCTCGAATATTTTCCCATTGCACTGCACAGCTGTGCCTTCAGATGTATCTCCAGCCTCACAAAGTGTGATCTGGTTGGTTGGTTGGTGGCTGCTTTTTTTTTTTTTT
>NW_010280244.1:0-359 GCF_000690775.1 Eurypyga helias
ATCGGCGCGGCCTCCTCAGCCCTGGGCTCCTGCTGCGGCCTCTCAGGGGAAGAAGGGGGTCCTGCGGGCCGTGCCGGGGCCCAGGAGCCCCACCGGGTGTTGAGGGGGTGGCGGGGGCAGTCAGGCGCCGAGCCGGCTTTGCTACAGGGCCAGTGGGCTGCGACACCTGTGACACCCAGCCTGAATAGACCAGCTCGGACTGAATGCTTCCTCTCCAGATGGGCACTTGTGTGCGATCCTTACAGCTATTTCTGCCTATCCTGGAGGGAGTGAGATTTGCAGGCCGTGGGTAAGGCCAAGGCACAGGCTGCCATGGGGTAGGCCGTGGACGCCTGCAGCAGTGGGCTGTCATAGAATCA
>NW_010280245.1:0-357 GCF_000690775.1 Eurypyga helias
GCAGAACCTGGTTATATACCATGTAGGCTCTAATACTGCTGCAGCTTAAATGCTTCAGGGTTTACAGTGTGGCAGTGATCTATATGAAAATACCTGTGTGTATTTAGAAGTCTGACTTGGGTCTAGCATCTCCTTGTGTTCTGCGTATACGTAGTAGATGATTATTCCCATCTCTCCTGCCTGGTTTCATGTTTTCTCTTGAATCACAGCTACAAACATAAAAACATTTGGGGATTGCTGTCTTCAGTTAACCTGGATTTTGCCTGAATGGATTAACATCTGCAACCCGAATATAAAAGTAATAGACTCCACATCAGCTGGCAAGGTGATGCGATGCCTTTGTCCTCTTTCAGTTAC
>NW_010280246.1:0-362 GCF_000690775.1 Eurypyga helias
TGCCACTGTGTCCCGGGCAGCGGAGCGGGTCCGGGAACCGAGGCACGCGGCTGGGCAGGGGCTTGGGAGCTCGTTTTGCTGCCTGGCTGCAGGCTTTTATGGGGCTTTGCCTGGCTGCAGACACAGATCTGGGCTGTTGAGCCCACGGAAGGGATTTCCGAGCCCTAATTCCGTTACACAACAAAGCTCTTTTCCTCCTTCCCCAAGAGTCCCCATCGGCTCCCTCTCCCTGGGGATGCAGCCCAAACCGACCCCCAAGGTGGCCACACGGAGCTGCATGGCCCATGGGCCGACCCTGCTGCTTGGGGACACCCCTGGCATTTCCACCCCGCGCTCGGAACCCAGCAGTGATGGAGTCGGGC
>NW_010280247.1:0-362 GCF_000690775.1 Eurypyga helias
CATTTTTCTAATGTGCCATTTCAATGGAAACTTTATTTATAGAGCAGCCATTTCACAGAGAAGTGTGGGAGTCATGGCAGCATTTCAACTGTCAGGAGGAAAAACTGGCCCTGCAGTTGAGATAAATGACAGGAAGAGAAGAGCTGGATGTTAGGCTGAGAAACAAGATGACCTCGGGCAAGTCATTATACCTACCTCTGCCTCACTTTCCCATTCTGTTAAGCTGAGATTTTTAAAGATTACCTGGCCTGACAAGTGTAATCACTGTGTAAAAAGCTCCAAAGTGGACACACACTCAACTGATCCTCACGCAACTGGTAGTACGGTTGGGAACAGGGGAGAGGGAGGCAGCAAGGTTCAGC
>NW_010280248.1:0-360 GCF_000690775.1 Eurypyga helias
TATTACCTTGGATTGTACCAAGGTAATTTATCATTAATTAATTGTCCTTTTCCTCTATTCACCCCATACTGACTTGACTGACTAGACAGATGGCTTTCCAGGGGTGTCATGTCAGTCTCCAGAGGAACAATTCTAAATTTCTGGTCTGATGGGCTGCAAATTAAATAGTGAGCATTCTCCATTCTGGGTGAGAGAAAAAATGTGAATTCTGAAATGCCAAGAAGCAGCCTGCCCTTGATCTTACCTCCTTCCAAATTTGATTTCTTGTTGTTTCAGGTAAATGTAGAATAAATATCTAAGTTACTGGATGTTCATAAAAGGTCAGCCTTTTGAAATTTTTTTGCTATTTACAGATTTTTC
>NW_010280249.1:0-362 GCF_000690775.1 Eurypyga helias
GTTCTGGGATTCTATGATTCTAAGATGCTCTGATCAAACAGTAAGAATTCACATGAGGTGGGGAAACAAAACAAAGCTGAAGAAAATTAAAATAGATCTAACATCCCCCAACCCAACAGGCCAGTGAACCATCTGCCCTGTTCTTGGGCCACACCTGGGGTCTGTGTACAAACACAATCACATAGCAATGCAATAAATAACAATGGTAAAGTGTCCAATGTACAGAGTGAAAGTGAAACAGTCCAAGAAACATGTTCAGAGAATATCAAAAGGAGGTTTTTTAAAAAAATAAATTGAAAAAATACTGTTGCCACTGTTCTCTAATGCCCCACTGAGTTACCTGGTCCCATTTCTCAGCTCTT
>NW_010280250.1:0-361 GCF_000690775.1 Eurypyga helias
CAGCAATGCCTGCATTTTGACAACTGCATGTTCATCATGTGAGATAAAAGAAAGCTGGTTCTTGGGTCCCATTTACAAGCTCTCCCTGTGCCTTGCACCCTCTGAAAGGCTGGATACGTTAGTCTAAATACAAAAACACTCAGTGCACAGCACAGTAACAGACTTACTCATTGAGAAGAGAAGCTCGCGTTGTGCATATTTTTCCTGGCTTGTTACTATCTGGATCATACCAGTCTTTGGTATTAAATCTCTCAGGGGGGATTTCTACTGCACAGATTTTGCCTTCCTCCAGGACTTTCCAGAAATTGTCAATCCCATCACCTGTTGAACAAAGGTTTTAAAGTAGATTAAATTATGTGCT
>NW_010280251.1:0-361 GCF_000690775.1 Eurypyga helias
GTCACGTCCTGGTGATGCTCAGCCGTGACCTGTGTCCCACCTCGCTGGGGCTCCGGATTCCTGTCCCCTCCCATGGCAAGGACCTGGGCCCAGTCCCCATCACAGCTGAAATCCTGGCCCAGGAGCCAAAGGGGACCCTGTGGGGGGCAGCGCTGACCCCCATGGTCACAGAGGAGGGAGCCTTGGGGGTAGTGTCTTCATCCAGGCAGGCTGGCAGTGGAGAGGGGTGAAGAGGGACTCTCCTGGTCCACCACTGGAGCAGCCCCTCATTTTGGCCCGTTACTCCCATCCCATAACAACACCGGGGTCAGTGTTATTAATTACACTTCAGGTGAGATTAGTGACATGAATCCTCCCTCCC
>NW_010280252.1:0-362 GCF_000690775.1 Eurypyga helias
CTCACCTCACTGGTTTTGCAGATGGAGAGCAGGTTGGAGCCACACACCTTGCCAGGGAAAGCATTCCAGGGCAGGACGCCTGGGGAGACACAGGGAGCCAGGTCAGCCAGGCACAGCCGCCTTGCCCAGCCTCCTGCAGCACCCCCTGGCATTTCAGGGCTCTTCAGCACTTGTCCCTGCTTTATCCCAGCCTTATCCACCTGGACCCTCTCCTCCATCCCCTCTCCTCTGCCCCGAGCCCTGGCAGTGGACCTGGCACTCACCGTACATCCTGGCATCCGCACACAGGCTGCCGATGCTGGCTGAGGTCTTGCTGGGGTTGGCGATGGACTGGCAGGTGGTCCAAGTGTTAAAGTAGATGT
>NW_010280253.1:0-362 GCF_000690775.1 Eurypyga helias
CATCCTGGAAGTCTCCCGGCATCCTGCTGCTGTTGCAGCATCCTGGAGCTCTCCCAACATCCCGGAGCTCCCCCGGCATCCCAGTGTTCCAGAGTTCTTTCGGCACATCCCAGACCTCTCCTGGTGTCCTGCAGCTCTTCCAGTGCATCCCAGATCTCTCCCAATGTCCTGGAAGTCTCCCGGCATCCCGGAGCTCTCCCAGTGTCCTGGAGCTCTCCCAACATCCCAGCGTTCCCACAATGTCCCAGAAAATTCTGGCACATCCCAGACCTGTCCTGGTGTCCTGGAGTTCTTCCAGCATCCTGGTGCTCTTCCAGTGTCCCGGAGTCTCCTGGCATCCCAATGCTCTCCCAAAATTCCAG
>NW_010280254.1:0-360 GCF_000690775.1 Eurypyga helias
GTAATTCTCTTGCGACAGCAGATTAATTGCCCATAAGTTATGGCCCTGGCATCCTACTAACTGGAGACAAATTTTGGTTTTGGAGAAAGCTTCAATAGTCTAGTTGAATATTCACCTTGTAGATCCTCCTTGTCCGTGAACAGTCCAGCCTTCAGAGACTTCTGAGCCAAAGGCATGTGGAATCCCCTATCCTTGCTCACCTCTGCTCTGTTTCCTAGGACAAAGTACTACAATCCTAACAGGGAATGGAAGAGGGAATGGAGGTGCGAAGTAGGAGTGCATCGCATCGGTGAGCGATGACAAGGGGTGGCTCCTAGATAGCGGGGTTTGATAAAAGGGGAGAATAACAGAAAGACCAGG
>NW_010280255.1:0-362 GCF_000690775.1 Eurypyga helias
TGTCTCTGAAGACAACCGGCAGCTCGCCGTGCCGTCACGGGTACCTGCTCCAGGAGTCCTGGCGGGATGGTGCGCTTGTTGATGGATGCTACTTTCTGAAGGACCTTCTTGGCTTCTTCTATTCGGCCTTTTGTCACCAGCCACCGAGCTGATTCTGGTAGCACCCTGCCGAGATGGTGAAACAGGAGATGCTGCTGTGACCAGCTGCGCTTCCCCACAGCCCAGCTCCTGGCAACCGCGTCCAGCAAGCAATGCTCATGACAAGGGATGGGGCGTCTAAATACCCTATTTTTAGGTCCACATTTGAGGATTTGAAGCAAAGCAGCTGCTGCTCTGAGAGGTCCAGAGCTCCAGGGAGAGGT
>NW_010280256.1:0-362 GCF_000690775.1 Eurypyga helias
TACTGGAGGAGGTACCTGTGAAGTCCACTTTTTCTGCTTTTCAGACCAGAGCAAGGAGCAGTTACGCAGAAACAGCTGGGAACTAACGATAATACCCCACAACCTAGTGACTAGGTAGGGCAGTCGCTTGGGAATTAAAATAACATCAAATAATCTGGGCCTCCGACTTTCTCAGCGAGTGCTCAGTATGTAGTTCTGGAAGAAAAAATTCTTTCGCTGCCAAATTTCATAGACAACACCATACGCTGTAGAAAGCCTGATGTTATTAACCTGTAAAACGTGCTTAAAGACTCACTGATCCAAGAGAAGGAACACCTCCATTCTCAATAACGACCAGATTTAAACCTCTAATAAGCACTAAG
>NW_010280257.1:0-360 GCF_000690775.1 Eurypyga helias
TCAAAGCGCTGCTGAGCACCAGCCCATTAATCCCCCAGTAATGACCTCGTTATTCCTAACGAGGCAGAGCGGATCAAGGGAGCAGCGGTAAGAGGATTTTGCAATGGGGGTTTCAGGGCTGGGGGGGGACACAGGTGGCAGAGAAGGGGAAGACAAAAGGATGAGGATGGTCACCCCATCCTGGGGGGACAAGTGGTGAGACCCCTCAAGCTGGGATCCCCCATTTCAGCGGCTCTGCCCCACACCGGGTACCCAGCCTGATGCAACAGCACAGAAACCCCAAAAGGGCCTGGCCGCCTGCAGACCCTCCCCCAGGGACCAGGAGGCAGCGGAGAAGCTGGGAGCACCCCGTTCTTTGAG
>NW_010280258.1:0-362 GCF_000690775.1 Eurypyga helias
AATCAATTCCCTAGAATGCCAAAACCCTGGCTACTGTACTAAAATACATCTTTCCATACATATCTGCACTAGAATACCAAACACATAGGGATAAATAAAAGGTGTGTGAGGAGACAAAGCGATAAAATAAAATATCTGGGGATCAGGTCTTACCTATGTCTTGTGCACTTGAACCAGTTCAGTATGTCAGTACATCTCGTGTAATAGATCTGATCAAAGGGGTGAGCATACGATTCCTGCACTGTCACGGCGTAGCTAGGAGTAGACAGAGAATGGAAGTGAAAGGCTGCTGCAATATGAAAAGCTTCGGTTCTCTGTATATGCTACTCAACTAACCCTGGTATGAAAAATAATTAATAATT
>NW_010280259.1:0-362 GCF_000690775.1 Eurypyga helias
TCATGTAAGACAAGGAGTAGGTAAGAATTGGGAAATGTGTACGTATTTTCAGGAATAAAGCCCAAAATATTACCTGCGGTATGCTAGTGAAATAAAGTAAGTTGCAATGAAATAATCATGGGCCGATTCTGCTATTTCCTCCCTCCTGGATATTCCTAGCACCATTAAGGAATTCAGGCATTCCAGGAGAAACCTGCATACAGCTGGATGGATGGGCTGGACAGCTGAACTCTTCTCTCGAGCGGTCTGGTAAATTCAGATACCAGTGCAGCTTGTGAGTCTGTGCTCACACATCTGAGTGTGTTCACAGGCACAAAGAGTCAAAGGAATAAGTGAACCTCACAAGTTAGCTGAGTAGGGTC
>NW_010280260.1:0-362 GCF_000690775.1 Eurypyga helias
TCAGGATGGAGTGGTGTCATGGAGTAAAGGGGTAGCTGAGCTGCTGTGTGTCCTTTCCTGTCCTTTCAGAACGTGTACAGGTCGGACCTTCTGTGGCTGAGGGGCATTGGCTGGTCCCCAAGTGGTTCGCTGGATGATGAGAAGAATAAGCGGGCGAGCCTCATCCTGAGTGACAAGAAGTATCGGCAACACCCGGACACCATCAAGTTCACGAGCCTTCCTGACTCGATGCCGATGCTGCTGGCAAAGCACAACTCTGAAATAATGAACCAGGTGAGATTTCCGTGTGTTTGCAGCCTGAGGGGAATGAGTGCATTTCCCAGGACTTTGGGCTCTCTCCTTGCAGGCTCTGGGTTTTGAGG
>NW_010280261.1:0-361 GCF_000690775.1 Eurypyga helias
ATTCTATGATTGTGTGATTCTATGACCCCACAAGCCCCCTGGGCCATGGGAAAGCAGAACCCGATGATGCCCCTCCTGTGGGGAGGGAGGATCCTCTAAGGCCCCAGAGCCATGGGGAAAGAGGGCCCCACCTCCTTCCTGCGTACCAGGCAAATGGGGACCTGACAAGCCTCCTGACACATCGGGGACCCCCATTAGTGCTCTGTTTATAGGTAAGGGGGAGGCGGACGCTGTACATGGGGCACGCGGGCCCCACCTTCCCGCGATCCCATAGCGGATTGACCGTAGAGGCGCGGCCCCTTTAAGAGGTCAGGCCGGGCGAAGGGGAGGGGGCGTGGCCTCCCGTGACGTCGCCTCTTAT
>NW_010280262.1:0-362 GCF_000690775.1 Eurypyga helias
GATAAGAGACAGTAGATGCTTTTAAGCACTAGTGATTTAATTTTCATGTGGTGACAAGACTTTTGCTTAGCAGTAGAATCCCACATGTTAATGTGATGATCTGGTTACCATTATCTTTAATAAACAAAGTCATTCAGCTTTCATATCTCCCAACATCATACTGTCAGAGAAAGCTTTTATCCTTGCATGGGCCATCTGAGGCCTTAACTGCTTGAATGCCTCCAGTTCTTCTGGTTTCTTCCTCAGCTTTATATTAATGAAGTTTTTTCATGCTGAGTATACACAAAGTATAGAGTTGTTTTATAATAAGGACAGTGGTACAGAAACAAACAGCTGTACAAAAAAAGAAAAAACAAACAAAA
>NW_010280263.1:0-361 GCF_000690775.1 Eurypyga helias
TTTTGTTCCAAAAGAGCAGATTCCAACACACCCTTTCTCTGTGCACCGTAAATGTTTTCTTGCATTTAACTGTACGTAAGAAGCCACTAAAATTTCATTTTTGCACCTGAAGAGGTCAGAAAGGACAAGCAGGCAGTGGGCAAGAGAAAGAGCAACTGTACTCCCATTTTCCTTCTTCAATTTCCACCCAGCAGCAGGAGCGATGTCTACACAGCAGCGACCCCAGGGCATCGCTGCCACCGGCTCCCACAGGTTTCTGCTTGGGAAGGAAATTAAGAGGACGTTGTCCGTGTCGCTGTGCATCTGAAGCTGTCACCTAATGCGGATATTTCATTCTTCTTTATAGTGTTACGGCGTGAGG
>NW_010280264.1:0-363 GCF_000690775.1 Eurypyga helias
CTAAGACAAGACACCAAACGCAGTGAGAAAACTAGTTGTCATTTCTAACCTTTCCTCTTTCGGTGCAGAACATCAATCTTTCCAGTCGCTCATTAGAGCCGTCTGTGTGAGTTTGCTCCAACACACCTTCCTGGGAAGGGGTCAGAGCTCCCTCACGGTGTGCGGCGGGTGCTGGCGTGCACCAGTGTCACAGCTTTCACACCAGTGCTCGGCGGCTGTGCTGCTGGACTGAGGGGCTATCCCACGGCCCAGCCTGGGTTGTCTCCCTGCAGCCAAAGCGAGGGTCCCTGCACTGCCCCAGAGTTAAAGGTGGGCTCTGTCACAGAGTCACAGAGTTACAGGGGCTGGAAGGGACCTCTAGAG
>NW_010280265.1:0-363 GCF_000690775.1 Eurypyga helias
ATGAGTCTGACTAATTCTTTTAGGCAAAACATCTTATAGTCAGCAACATCTCACTGATCACATAGATAGCTTCATAGCTATTTCCATTTGAGGCTAGTAAAGTAGTTATATTTAGTGACAGAAAACATTGTGCTTTGAACTCCTGAAACTGGTGCCTAGGAATAATATTATCCTTTGTCTTACAAACAAGTATAGTTTCTAAAAGACAAGACAACAAAGAAACCTGTTGAAAATGGAGAGCAAAACAAGGGGGTGGCTGGAAAGAGGGGAGCAATATCCCATGGACTCATTAACTTCTGGGGTTTTTTTTTGCCAGTTCTAAAGCAGATGACTTATCAACTGCTATTCTGAAGCAGAAGAACA
>NW_010280266.1:0-363 GCF_000690775.1 Eurypyga helias
TTTTTTTTTTTTTCTTTTGGTGAGACTCAAACCCAGCTGTGCCAGGTTTTCTGTTCTGACCTTAGTCAGTGGCATATCTGGACTACTTTGAGGGAGTTGTCAGATGCCTACCAAGAGCAGTTACAACAGTCTGCTGCTGTTGTGGCTGGATAATGTACAACTTCCAGGAGTTCCTTGGGAATCAGTTGGTGCAAGTTCATATTTCTTTTGTAAAGTGAATTATTTGATGTATTAGTTTTTTGAAGGAAATAGCTTAATTTGCCTTTCTTCCATTTCCTTGCTGTTTGATATGTTTTGTCAAGGTAACAAATTATCTGTCATATTTCTTGTGGAGTAGTGGGCTAGAGCTGCAGTGACTCCTGT
>NW_010280267.1:0-363 GCF_000690775.1 Eurypyga helias
ATTAATTACCTGGCAGCCAAATGCTGTTTCACACTATTGTCTATTTTCCCCCTTATTGTGATCAGAGGGCTTTCAGCTCACCACTGGTCAGGAGCAAGCACTTATCCCTAGACACAGGAAAAAAACATGGATAAACCACTAAATAAACTGCAGATAAGGCACTGACCATAAAGCTGTGGAGAATCAGAGGCGATTAAGCAGCAGAACACACGCTGTATCACACTCTACTCCTCCGGGGCTGGGTCAAGATCGGCAAGAGTTACAAGAAAGAAATAATTAGATAACTAAAGAAATTATGAGATTGGGATGTTTTTTAAGAGTAAGATGTGAAGAGCGTATGTGGTGGTGCATTTCTTCCCCTTT
>NW_010280268.1:0-363 GCF_000690775.1 Eurypyga helias
GCAAGGATCCTCGCGCACACCTTTCCCATCCCACGCACTTTGACTACGAGCCAACGCTTTATCCCATCGATACGACAGCCTGCCTGAGCCGCCCCGAGCTCGCCCTGCGCGGCAGCCTGGCTGCACGGCGCTGATCTCCCGGAGCTGGGACGCCTCCCGAGGCTGCTCCTCGAGCCAGAGACACCTTTTACCGACGGCACATCTTTGGTAAAGCCGCATCACGCATAACCCTGCAGGGTGATAACCTTGACTCGGCCTTGGGAACCTCGATGGCACGCTGGATTGATGCTAACGGAACCTTACGTGAACTCGGCATATACAGCCCTGCAGGCACAAACCACTGACCACGTCTGGGACCAAGTC
>NW_010280269.1:0-362 GCF_000690775.1 Eurypyga helias
AAAAAAAAAAAGGTGGAGAATAGAAGGAAGCGGGAAGGAAACTCATTTCAGACAGTAAATCCCTTGAGGTATCCAACTGGAACTGCAGATAAGGATTCTAAACAAGCATTCAGTATCAGCAAGGGACACTGTCCTGCTCCTGCGTATTCATTCCTCTGGGAGCAGTTTGTGCACCTTTTCTTGCAGAATCATCAGCTGAGCTCTTTCTGAAATGTATTCTCAACAGTTTCACAGGTAGCCTCACGATATGCTTTTACAGAGATTTGTTCCGTGATGGAGGCGCTCTGACAAGATGAAAATGGCACTACTGGCAGCCACATACACCGTTATTAATAGTTACAGCTATCCAAATTCTAACCTGC
>NW_010280270.1:0-363 GCF_000690775.1 Eurypyga helias
TTGTGTGATACTGAATTGTGCTCCCAGACACCTGCTGCAGATCTCAATATTCCAGTACGTTCAGTTCAGCAAGAGCATTTTGCAGTGGGCAAACAGCTCCATCTGTTTTAGCAAGGAACACATTTTGGAGAAAGGCTCTGGGGGCATTATGTGATTCCAAATAATTCCATCTGAACCACAGCTTTCCTTATGTCAATGTATTTGCCTTGGACTGGTGAGGTTGTGTCTTACAAACTGTAACAGGTATTAGTTCTTGAATGCTTGTAGCTGTGCAGATCTGCACCTGCCTCTGAGGCCTCCTTGGCTCAGGAATTACCCTTGTTTTCAAGTCTCTGCTTGCACTAAGCTGATCCTTTGTCACAG
>NW_010280271.1:0-363 GCF_000690775.1 Eurypyga helias
GTTTCTGATGTTGACACCAGACCAGAAATAAAACAGGAAAACGGCATTCACCAAAGCACAGGTTACTAAATCTCAACCTGTTAGCACATTCCTTTCAAAACAACTCCTCTGATTGGTCCGCTATTTTAAGAACGCAGGGAAAAAACACTCATTCGATGCCTTATTCCCCAAAGGACTGACAAAGCCCTAAGCCCCCCAGGGCAGGATGGCACCGTAGGAAGGCTCATAACGTCACCGACTCCGTTCGTACTGACAGAGCCAAACGGCTGCACTTCCAAAACCACGGCGAAGGGACCTATCGGCCTTATCTCCTACAGACACCAAAGTGCTCTTCGGCTGGATTTCACCAGCCCTGCGGTTTCT
>NW_010280272.1:0-360 GCF_000690775.1 Eurypyga helias
CCCCCCCGCCACACACTCACTTTACTTTCTTGAGCGTTACGGAGCATGAGTTGAAGATCTGAAGAGCACTCTGCAGGGCGTGGAGGCTCTCATAGGGCAGCTTTTCTCCAGTGAGTCCAAACATACAGAGGAACGTGCAGCCCTGCACAGGGCAGATGCAGCACATCTTGCTACGATGCCTAAGAGGGAGTCACTCCCTCATGCTCACCACCCACCCCCTGGGCTGAAGGGAGGAGATTCCTCCCGCACACTCACTTTATCAAACAGGAGTATTTTGCTGAGTTCACCCTTGTGAGGAGTGAGGATTTCTAGCGTCATCATGCTGGCCTCATTGAGGGTGCTGCAGAGGTCATGTGTGCT
>NW_010280273.1:0-361 GCF_000690775.1 Eurypyga helias
AATGTTTAAGGTGATTTTGTGCATGGATGTTCTTTGGGTTGATCACTGGAAAATAGAAAGGTTTGCTCCAAATAAGATCTGAGAATGAAGTCCAAGCATCCACAGGAACCTGCTTCCCTCTGTTGGGCTGTATGTCTTGAGGGCCAGTCTGAGATTCATCACAGTGGATATTGGTTGGTTTTCCAAAAAGGGTATCAGGCTGAAAACATTTCCTCACCTTCAGTGGGTTGAGCCCAAACTGTCAAATTCAGACATACCTGCTGGATTTGTCGTTAACCCACGACAGTGGAACTTTGGATCAGTGAGGGTTTTACAGAAGGCAGCTGAGTTTTTGTGTCTTGGTCAGTTTGGGTCAGGTGCC
>NW_010280274.1:0-362 GCF_000690775.1 Eurypyga helias
AATTTATGAGACTCCGGTGCACGTTGGTATTTCCTGAGCCTAAGCATATCACTCAGGCATCATCTTCAACATCTCTCAAAACCCAAACAGCAGCTTCAGAAAATCCTACAAACTTCCAAGACAATGCATTTTCAAAATTCTGCCAAAAAGCCTGAATAAAATAGAGAAACCACATGGTAGTTTTCTTTAGCTTCGACAGTCCTTGTACCTGACACCTCTGCTCCCAAAGACATTCCAGTCAAACAATTTACACCCAGCTAAACTTTGTTCACTGGTGTAAAAGGTACTGTCTGGATGCTGAAGATGGATGAGGATCAAAGAGTTTCTTGATCATCAATAAGAAAAGGCAAGGCTAACAACCA
>NW_010280275.1:0-363 GCF_000690775.1 Eurypyga helias
TCACTTCTGTATGTGTCATTGGATGCCACGTATTTTTTGTGTAAAAAGAAAAATAATGGCAAGAAAAGGTAAAATATTACAAGTTCAGAGTGATGTTCTGAATTATTTTTGAGGTTTGCCTGTTGAAGAGTAACTTGAACCCAGGTCTAATGCAGGAGGTTAGTAGGAGAGTCACATATTGTTCCTTTAGGAGGTATACACCTTTATTGGTTTTCTAGCATTTGAGTTCTATGGTTCAGAACTCCGTTCTAGTGGAAGATGTGGGACATCATCTTCATGGGAAGTGTTTGTCCCATTCTACTCATCACTGGTGAGGCTGTACTTCAGATACTATGTTGAGTTTTGGGCCCCTCACTTCAAGAA
>NW_010280276.1:0-363 GCF_000690775.1 Eurypyga helias
CTTTTCCAACCTAAACAATTCTGTGGTTCTAAAACCAAGTATTTTATCCCCAAGCTGAAGGTATAGGAAGGTAAGGCAGAAATTGTTTTTCTGGAACCTGTTTGACTACATGAGCGTTTGCTGTGTTTCAGAGAGATGTTGCTGTAACTCTCAGAAGCGTGCGCCACTGGGAAACAGGTTGCCCTTTCCATTGCCACTGCCTTTCAGCCGTGAGTGGAAACATGTGCAATGCCTTGTTCAGCCCTCCCTGTCACGAGTCTCTTCAGTTCTTTGTGTTTTCTTGCAACAAAAAATGTTCTGCTCAGGTTTTTCTAGGTAAATGCAGGACGCCTTTCTGCTTGTTTGCTTACTGTTAATGCGTCC
>NW_010280277.1:0-363 GCF_000690775.1 Eurypyga helias
TAGTGGTCTCACTGACCTCCCTCCTGGAATTGAGAGCTCTCATTATTTCATGCTCACTAAGCCCCAGACGGCCTCCTGCGACCACATCTCCCACCAGCCCTTCTCTGTCTGTGAGCAGCAGCTCAAGGGAAGCGCTTCCCCTCGCAGGGTCTCACCCGCTGGGTCAGGGAGTTCTCTCCCACACACTCCGGGAGCCTCCTAGGCGGTTTCCTCTCTGCCGGGCTGTACTTCAGCAGACGACTGTACTTCCAGCTGAAGTCCCCCCCAAGGACAAGGGCGAGTGCTCCGTGAGACTTGTGCCAGTGCCTGTAGAACGCTTCGTCTAATGCTGACACCCCGTACCCTCCCCACCTCCTCTTTGGG
>NW_010280278.1:0-363 GCF_000690775.1 Eurypyga helias
CCATGCTCCTCTTGGCAGGCCTTTGAAATCCCAATTATCCCTCGATTTGTGGGCTTTCTGGTCCTTCAGACCCTAACCCTAACCATAACTCTAATAATTGCATGCCAGAGGTGGACACATCAGAATATCAGGATGAAACCTCCACGTTTTCCAGTCTTGCAGAGCAGCTGGGGCTTTGCTGCAAGGACGTCCCAGGGCCAGTGTGTGCTGTGCTGCCACAGGCTGCTGGAAAGCCTGGGCATCAGGCAGCTCTCAGACCACTACTGGTTCCCTCAGGGTCTGCTGTTTCCCTTTGGACCTCTGCATCCCTAAAGGAAAGGAGAACTTCCACAGGAGGTGAAAAAACATGACTTCTTTTGGCCT
>NW_010280279.1:0-364 GCF_000690775.1 Eurypyga helias
GCTAAGACCGCCCTCGCCCGGCAGCCGCCCCGCGGCCTCAGGGGCACCGTGACCCGCCGGCTGCTCCGCCGTCCAAACAGGCTGAGACTCCTCCTCGGTTTGGAGCTTGAGCTCTTCTGAAGGTTTCTTGGCAGGGAGCAAAGATGAGGTCAAGCAGCGCTGCTCCCTGGGCTGTAGGAGGAAGAGATTCGCTCGCCGTTGGTGTCACCGGCGTTCCCGTTACGCCCTGTCACGCTGAAGGTGGCACCTGCACGACAGGTTGCTGCTTACAGCTGTCCTTCCGCCCGTCCTCCCCAGGCAGGACACCTCGCCGCGCTGGCAGGAGAGCTCACACTCACCGATTTGGCGATCCAAATGGCACGGC
>NW_010280280.1:0-364 GCF_000690775.1 Eurypyga helias
GGGAAACGGGGTCCCCAAACCTGACGGACCCCTGCGGGGCTCTGAGCCCCCCAAACCAGCCCCGCTGCGGCCTTCTCCGGACTTTCGGTTTTGATTTTTTGGTTGTTTCCTAATTAAGGCAATTTGGGGGTTACGGCACACGGCCGAGAGCCGGGGTCCAGCTGCTTCGAATTAAGGGGAATGTGTTATCTGGGAGGGGTTTGGGGGGGCGATTGCTCCCCATCCCTCCCGGTACCGACCTCCCTACGTGCCCGGCGGTGGGTAACGGCGAAGGGATGAGGCCAAAATGCCGTTTCCTCCCCGCTTTGTCCTCCGAAGGGCTTGGCCGCCGGGCCGGGGGGGTTTAACGATAAACCCCAAGGAG
>NW_010280281.1:0-364 GCF_000690775.1 Eurypyga helias
ATGAGATGGGAACGCTCACAAATACGCCCAGCAGTTCCAGCTACGGCGAGACAAACACAACCGGTGGCTCCCAGGTCTGGATCAGATGTTTCCTATGTAGAGGCGCATCAGACAAGAGAGGGTTCAGCTGCCAAACCTGTTCCGCTGGCACCCCAAGTTTGGTTTCTACCAAGGGTTTGTATGAGTCTCCTGTTTGGAGCAACATTTTTACAGCAGATGACTTGGAGATACCACCACAAGGCCTGGTTTCTCCCCACTGCATTATTTTCTGCTCCTCCTGTAGCCTTCCCCACACAACGCCTCCTCCAACCTCATCTGCGCTCTTTTAGTGGTGAGCAGTCATCAAATCACAGAGCGGTTTGGG
>NW_010280282.1:0-364 GCF_000690775.1 Eurypyga helias
GGAAGGGGGGCGAGCGCGAGGCAGCGTTTTGAACTTCAGTTCCTTTTTCTATTTTATTTAGATTAGGTTCTGCTCAGCAGGGTGATTTCTTAATTAGAGCAGCCCAGTCTTGCCGGGCTGTCGCTCCAGACCCCTGCTCTGCCTTCTTAAGTTTCACGAGGGAAGTTGTCGTGCCTGATTTCCTGAGCTCTAATGTTCGAGCCGTGTGCGGTGATTTCAACGGGAGGAAAAGACATGTAATTTAATCATCTTTATTAGATTTTGGGTGAGGGAGGGGGCACAGCAGTAGGAACCGTGTCCTCTGCTTGTCTTTTGACTTTCTCTTCTGTTTCTAGTGGCCAGAGATGAGATTTGGTGGGAGAAA
>NW_010280283.1:0-363 GCF_000690775.1 Eurypyga helias
GAAGAGCGTGGGGCAGGTGCCCATCAGCTGTGGGAGGGCAAATGTGCGTGCAGAGATGCCCAGCTGAGGTGAGGTGGGGTGGTGTTGGGAGAGGGAGGATGCCGGCAGCAGGCAGGGCAGAGAGAGCCCTTTGGGGGGCCTTGCAGGAGCTGGTGAGAGGGCAGAGGGCAAGACAGCTCCTTTGCCTGGCCTTCTCAGGACGGGAGCTGCAGCAGCCCCGCCGGGACCTAGTGACCCGCAGGAGCACAGCAGCATCTCTGGGCGTCCGCACAGAGAAGGCTGGACGAGAGCCAGCGTTCACCTGTCCCGTGGGAAATGGCCGTGGACGGCTGGAGAGCAGCCGGTCAGGAAAGGCCCTGGGGG
>NW_010280284.1:0-364 GCF_000690775.1 Eurypyga helias
GGCTTTTTGATTGTTTGTTTATTGTTTGGGATTGTTCTTCTTGAAGGGATGGTTTGTGGGTCTTTTGTAAGGGTGTGGCTGCTGATGCAAATATTGAAAGAACATCATAAAAAGCCAGCTTACGTCATGCCACTTCTCTGGCCAAGAACGCAACTCCACAACTCTTCCCTTTATGAAAGCAGCATAAAAACCACACAGGTGGTATCGTACACACTGCGTTCAGCAGCGTCTCTATAGTTGAGCCTTCGTGTTTTGAGAAAAGCACCAGCTTTCTCAAATGCAAATGTTACAGTTAGCAGCTCTGTTACGCATCTGAAATGCTACACATGCGTTAAAGAAATAGTTGCAGGAGGGCTCTAATGGC
>NW_010280285.1:0-361 GCF_000690775.1 Eurypyga helias
TTCTTCTTCTTCTTCCTGGCCTACTGGAGAATCAGTTCAATTCGCTAAGAATTTGGAGATGCAAGTCCTTATGTTTTCTTTGTTTAGCTCAAGGAGTTAGAAATGTTGTTTTCTGACCTCTCGGTTTGTTGGTTGTTTCATTTCCAGAACAGTGCTGTCATGAGGAGTTAGGATTGCCAAGAGAAAATGACCAGGGGAAGGAGAAAGAGCTAAGGGAGCTGCAGTGCAGAAAGGCAAGCTGGGAAGGTGTGTTCAACACTGACCTGCACTGCTAAGCAGCTAGGCTGTTGCAATTTTTCGGCAGGATGGAGTTGTATTCATGGGTAAGGTGAGTTTCTGCAGTAATACCTGCGCAATACTG
>NW_010280286.1:0-363 GCF_000690775.1 Eurypyga helias
TTTTTTCTGCCTTTATTCTTTGATATATGACCTTTCTTTTTTCAAATGACTGAAATTCAATTAGTCTTCATTCGTGAAGTGTTCCACATTGCCCTGTATTGGAACCTTGGCCTCATCAGTATCTACCACCTCATATATTGCAGTGTTTGTTGCTAAATTAGCAATTATTTGAGATGTTCCTCTCAGTCAGTGACTATTTAGTATTTACTAATGACAAAACCAAGGGAGGAGGGAGTGTGGGATGCAAGAAGGGATCAGAAACATTCAAGACTTTGGCTTCTGACAGATGTTTGGGCTTTAACGTTCATTTATTTTGAATCACTTGGCTGGTGCAGGATGTGGCTGGCTGAGCTGTGACCTGTC
>NW_010280287.1:0-363 GCF_000690775.1 Eurypyga helias
GCAAATCAGATCAGCAGGGCTAGGATGTAGCAAGGTATAATTAACAGCGGATGATTACTTAATTTCACTATTGGGTTTTTTAATAGAACTTTAAATAAAAGTGACATTGAGAACAATCCCACACCTCCTGCCCCGAGTGGTCTCTGCGTGCCCTTTCCTCCCTGAGTTCGGACCAGCAGCTGGGCCCCCGTGCCAGTGCCGGAGCTCACCTCTACCAGCTCCAGGCTCGCCGGGCTGCATGCCTGCTGCCTGCTCCAGGCACGTGGTGATTTCACCGGGGATATTCCCAGCCTGATGTGTTCCCTTGCCCTCAGTGTGGGGCAGCCCAAAATGAACAGTCAGCCCCAGAATACCTTGGATTCA
>NW_010280288.1:0-363 GCF_000690775.1 Eurypyga helias
TCCACAGCTTCTCTGGGCAAGATGAGATCTGTCTCTTTCTGTCAGATCCTTTAACTGTGGTGGGCAAAACCAAAACTCAGAACTTGAAAGCATCGTGAGCAGTGAAAGAAAAGCACCAGTTTATGAGAAACCTGGCACCAAACCTTGTTTCTACAACCGTTACCCTTTGGGCTGCCTGTTGCTGCCATCAGGCCATGCTCTTCAGAGCTCATGGCCCCTTCTCGGCTTCATCCACCTCTGGGGAAATTCTGCACCTGTACCCAAGTTTCAGTTTTAAAAGTCTGTATGTAGAAAGGCACATACACCTTCTCTGTGTTTTCTTTTAAACGTGAAATCGAAACTTTCACAACAGGACTAAAACCT
>NW_010280289.1:0-363 GCF_000690775.1 Eurypyga helias
TGGCAGTGCTCGTGCCCTGTCTTGCAAGGGCAGGAATCCCCTGCCGAAGGGCTCGGACCTGTCACGTCATCCCTGAAGGGGCTTTGAGTGGCTCTTTCCCACCACCAATACCTCACCTGGCTTTTCCCGGGAGTTTTCGCGCTGTGACTAACAGCTGCTGATCCTCAGGTCCAAGCTTCATGGAGACACCACCACCTAGTGTTAAACATGGGCCTTGAGGAGGTGGGAAATGGGGTGCTCGGAGCAGGGGGTTTGCCATTCGGGGCTGCCACCTTGTTGCATGCTGGGGGGGGATCACGGCTCCGTCCCCACGTGTGGGCTCGTGATGCTGGTGGAGAGCAGCAAGCTGGTGCAATCGGCAGG
>NW_010280290.1:0-361 GCF_000690775.1 Eurypyga helias
GTAGTGGCCTTTCTGCTTCTCGTGCGTTTCTTTGTACTTGTACTGCAAAGCAGAAACAACGTCAGCAGTCACACAGTGCTCACCGGAACGCGCCTGATGAACAGAAGGCTTTCAGCTCCCTGAGCTGTCAGCCCCTCGAACTGAGCGTCGCTCAGTTCTGCTGAGCAGGACACAGGAAGAGACGGACACAGCAACCACACTAAGAGAAGGCTGTACCTCACTGGCAATGTCTCTGGAAGCCTTGGCATGTTTGATGGGAATGGCATCAGCTCTTAGGTCATAGCTTTTCGCCTTGGCCTCATCCCAGGCCTTCTGGTAATGTTTCTGCAAAGAAAATTAGTCTCCCTTGTTACATTCAGTC
>NW_010280291.1:0-364 GCF_000690775.1 Eurypyga helias
GTGTGGGGCTCCTCTCCCTCATCCAGAGGGGCTGGGATGGGGCAGGGGTCCCTCTGACATCCCTGTCCCCGCAGCGGGAACCCCTACGCTGGGCTGGTGAGCCACCTGCGGGCAGCCTGGCTCTCGGGGAAGACGCGGCCCATGGAATACCGTGTGGCCCAGCTGGAGGCCCTGGGCCGCTTCCTGGATGAGAAGAAGCAGGACATCCTGGAGGCCACCGCCTTGGACATGGGCAAGGTGAGAGGGGAACTGGGCTCGAGGGTCACATCTCTGGGGCTCTGCACACCCCCTTGTCTGGCTCTTGCATCCCTCTGGGTGCAGGTGTGGGGCTCTGGGCACGGGGGTCGCTTCACTGGGGTCCTAC
>NW_010280292.1:0-364 GCF_000690775.1 Eurypyga helias
CTTGAGCATCATGTGAGGACAGGCTTAGAGAGCTGGGACAGCTCAGTCTGGAGAAGGCTAAGGGGGGGTTTATCAGTGTGCATAAGTACCTGATGGGGGAGGAGTGAAGAACATGAAGCCAAACTTGCCTCTTCAGTGAAAAGAGCAGTGGGCACAAACTGAAAAAAAGGAAATTTCATTTAAATACTAAAAAAAGTTTATAATAATTTTAAAAAGGAATTTTATTGTAAGGTGGTCTAGGGCCAGCGCATCTTGCCTACAGAGATGCTCAGTCTTTTGGGAGTATTCAGGATGCGACTGGCATGACCCTGAGCAACCTGTTCTGGTTTGACCCTGCAAGAGCAGGGAGTTGGACTTAATGATC
>NW_010280293.1:0-364 GCF_000690775.1 Eurypyga helias
TTGTCCAACACACAAGGCTAAACAAAAATTAGTATGATACATGTGTATTTCTACACTTCAGCTGCAGGTCACGAGCATATTTATAATGCTCCTCACCAGTCTTTCATTATTTTCCCATGTACACAATACATCTAAGGTTTACAGATGCTATTTTTATAGTTAATTATATCTTAAAAGATAAAAACACCATGGCAAAACTCTACATCATTAGACCTAGATATGCTATATGTTTTGTGAGGATAAAGCTCAGGCTCTGGTTGTGGTGGGGACATGCTAGTCATTGTTTTACCCCAGTTGGCAACTAAGTACTTTCCCCCACCTCAAAAGGATGGAAGAGAAACTCAGAAAAGTGAGAAAACTTGTG
>NW_010280294.1:0-364 GCF_000690775.1 Eurypyga helias
TTTAGGATTTATTCTCATTTTTACATAAAGGAGATGAAGCACCTTTATATCATACAACCGTAGTTTGAATCACAGCACTGGGTTTGTTTGTTCTTCAAAAAAGAACAATGCCATACTTCTAAGTTGATATATTTAGGCCAAAATGTCAATGCAACTTTGGTTTTCCACTCAATGAGTTCTGAATCAGAATGTGTCTCACCTGTATTAGCAGCTGCCTAGACATCATGTTTTCATTTGCCATTTTGATTTAGAAATCTTTATCTGTCCTCGTTTTTTTCTGAAGTACTTTATTTTTTTGAAATAAACATTTGTTTAGAATGTGACTTTTCGGATGTTCAAGGTAACGAAGTATTATTCCAGTTAG
>NW_010280295.1:0-364 GCF_000690775.1 Eurypyga helias
TAGCTGGGATTAAACCATGACAGAGGCAAAACTTTATTTCAGAAAACCATAAATTAGTGGGTCTTGTAAGAGGTAAGCTTGTTAAGAATATAGGTATTTTTATTTTAGGAAACTTTTTTGAGCACTGAATGCTCAACTGGTTTTAAGTCATTCATCCACTTATAGTGTCTTTGTTTATTTGTCTTTTTTCCAGATTAAGCTCTTGATCTAGTTGTTTCTCTGGTATCTAGAATAAGCTGCAGTGTGCCATGTCACACATCCAAGTCTACTGCTGGGAAAAATGAATGCTGTAATATGTAAAATATCTAAAAGATATCCTTATGTATGTTTTGACAGATTGGCAAAATGAGGTATGTCAGTGTTC
>NW_010280296.1:0-363 GCF_000690775.1 Eurypyga helias
TTCAAAATCAGTCTTCAGGCCTTAACGCATGGTGCTCTGAGCCCTTCAGATGACTCTTTGTACTATAAAAGGGGGCTGGGGCTTACAAGTGAGGCTTTGTACCCTAAAAATAAGGCTCTGAGGATTCAAAATGAGACAGCTGGCTATGAAAAAAAGGGGGTTGGGGCATAACAATAAAGGTTTGGACGCTCACGGTGCCTCTTAAACACTTTGGGCACTAAAACAAGGATTTGGTACTTGAAAGTGAAACTTTGGGCCCTAAAAATGTGGGTTTGGGCCCTAAGCTGAGGGTTTGGGCCTTAGTACGAGCATTTGGACCGTAAAATGAGGGGTTGGATGCTAAACGTGAGGCTTTGGGCCCTG
>NW_010280297.1:0-365 GCF_000690775.1 Eurypyga helias
CAGCCACCACTAGGAAAAACCTAATAAATTTTATAGCAATGAAAGCAATGCTTATTTCAGCTATAACTTATATACACACAGATGTTCAGTTAAACTTGCTTAAGCAACCATTATAGCTCATAGCCTCAGAATTTCACAGGAAAAGGGTGACCATTGGGGTGTTTTGCATGTTAAATATCCAGTCAGGTCATTGCACAAAGTTGTAAGAATAGATGCCTGTGCATTACTTACACAGTTTTTAACTGTCTCTGTATATGCGACTTCTTCTGTACTAATCTCTGAAATTCAGTCTGTAACATAGTAATATAATTTAGGTAAAATTCTTTTAATAATCTTTCATAGATTTATCTATATGCTATTTTTCT
>NW_010280298.1:0-364 GCF_000690775.1 Eurypyga helias
TGGCATGTGCATAGTGTCCGCAAAGTGTGTCCATGGCAAGTTCATGCCATGCGCATGACGTGCTTGGCATGTGCATGGCAGGTGCATAGTGTCCACAAAGCGTGTCTGCACCCTGGCTGTGGCATGTCCATACCCTGTCTGTGGCATGTCCTTGGTGTGTCTGTTGCATGTGCATAGTCAACACAAGGCGTGTCCATTATGCATCCATGGCATGTCCGTGGTGTTTCCATGGCATGAGCATGACCTCTGCTTGGGGCGTGATTGGCATGTGCATAGTGTGCGCAATGCATGTCTGCGGCATGTCCATAGCGTGAGGATGATGTGTGCTTGGCATGAGCATGGCATGTGCATAGTGTCCGCAAAG
>NW_010280299.1:0-359 GCF_000690775.1 Eurypyga helias
GCAAAAGGCACGGCGCTTCGCTTTTCAGCACACCCCAGCAGCTGGTTTTCTCATTTGTATTCACAGGTCAGCAGAAGGAGATCGACCTCTTTGTCAGCTGCTTGAAAGACTATGAGGATTTCGGAGAAGGTCACATCCTGGCATTTGAAGGCTCAAGGGGCTCCGGCAAGAGCCGCCTACTTACTGAACTGGCCTGTTTAGGCCGGGCTGCTGGCCACAGGTACAGGTTTTTGACCCGTAGCTTTGGGACACTGCCCCTGCCCATCCCCTGCCAGCCCTGGAACACTCCAGCCCCTCTGCCAATGATCCCAAAGGCAAACTCGCCATTTGCTCCACCCTTGCCTCTTGGCCCTGTGAGT
>NW_010280300.1:0-364 GCF_000690775.1 Eurypyga helias
CTTGATGCCCAGCCCCGCCAGAAACGATTCTGAGGTTTCTGGTGTCCCTAGCCCCAGCCTGTGCCAATCCTGGGTCCCTCCTCTTACCTCTGGATCCCTCCATGGGGGCTGGTGACTCCTGGGCTGGTGGGCTGGAAAGGTCGCTGGCCTCGTCCCCAAAGAGCTCCCTGCAGTTCTCCACCATGAACTCAACCAGAACCTTCACCTGCACACATCAAAGCCTCGGTCTCAACCAGCTGCCTGAAAATGGACCAAGCAGCCTCTCCCACCCCCGAGCCTTGCCTCTGCACAGCAGGTTGTGCCTCTTCCAGGCAGGCCCCCCCCGGCCCAGAATTTCCTCAAGGGAGGAGGCAGCCAGGGACCT
>NW_010280301.1:0-365 GCF_000690775.1 Eurypyga helias
TGCAGCCCTAATTTTTGTGTCATCGCGTTAGAAAATGACGGGTGATCTTTTTTTAATTATTTATTTGCCATCTAATTTTTTTCTTTTTCCTGCTAATTCACCCCAAGATGATAAAGTCGGGATTCAGAGGCAACAATCAATCCTTTTTCCATACTGCTGCGTTGGTTAAATAAGCCCACGTTAAAAGATACCTAAGGAGATGAACAGGCCGTGCCTTGCATTTGCAATTAACCCATCTATTAATCACCAGAGAGGTTGCCCAAACGGCTCTGACTCCTGCTGGGAGAGGGTCTCCAGGGTGGGGGTATAGGGAGCTGCTTCCTCGCATCCTGATTTTACGTGGGGATGCGTGGCTCCCACGGGCG
>NW_010280302.1:0-365 GCF_000690775.1 Eurypyga helias
TGATGCTGAGTGCAGGACAACACTGTACCCAAAACCACCAGAACTGCTGCTGCGAAGCACTGTGTCACACAGCAGTGGGAGTTTTCTTGAAAGGTGTAGTCTTTATGGTCAGATGCACGACGCAGCTGAAATTCAGCCAACTGGCTACCAAAGAATGAACAGTCCCCTCTGCTAATTTGGTAGACAAAGGAGCAGACTAAGTCTCTTGAGGAAATCCCAAACAATAAAATTCAAATACTTTTCTGTTGGCCATAGCCAGAAGACAAAGATGCTCACTGATGCACCTGTCAGTTTGTTTGGACTGCTCTGCAGGCTGTAGGCTTGCTAGACCATGGTCCTTTTCCTTCATATGCAAAGCTTCTAAA
>NW_010280303.1:0-365 GCF_000690775.1 Eurypyga helias
GCAGTGGAGCACACACCAGGAGTTACTGTGTCTCAGCTGAATGGACAATAACTTCACGTTATACAACACATTGATAAATAGAAAATAAAGCAACTTCTCTTTTATCTAACTCACTTTTAATAGTTCTGAACTCAGCAATTCATACTAATCATTAAATCACCTGGGTCTACCCAGAGCTGCCTCCCTCTTGCTGGCTCAGCACTGTACTCTCACGATAACACAATACTCCTCTGTAAATACTGCCAGGGTACGCTGGAAGCTTTATAAGAGATTCAGCATAAAGCCAGGCTCACGTCAGTTCAGAACTTCAAGTAAAGGAAGATCTGGGAACAAAAAACTTCATTTTGGAACTAGATGATCTTTAA
>NW_010280304.1:0-362 GCF_000690775.1 Eurypyga helias
CTGGTCAGCTGTGCCCTTTCCTTCCCACGCCAAATCCTGGCCACGACACGGTGGCTGAGCTTGCCTAGACAGCAGAGAGCCATCCCCGACTTTTGGGCTTGAGTTAATTTTAACAGCAAGCTCTGTACTTCTTTCAGTAGTGCTGGGCTTGACAGAAAACGTTCTCGCAGGTGAACGGTCTCTGGCTGGACCTATACAGACAGGCAAGCCTGCTGGCTGCAACAGTGGCGTCTTTGGCCATGCAGGTCACGTATTTGTGGGAATATACATTCCCCTATCTTGGTGGGAAACGTCTTTAGAATCCTTTATAGGCATTTGAGTTGACCGATGGCCAATCACACTGCCTACCTGAAGATGAAACC
>NW_010280305.1:0-365 GCF_000690775.1 Eurypyga helias
GCAGTCTTAAATACCAGTCATTGCAAGTATCTGACGCACAAGGGTGTTCGTACTGCCTAGCTTCGGAGGCCACGGCATGCAGAAACTCTGAACAGCACTCAAAATCATCTTCGAGAGACGTCCTTGCTCTCCAGAATGCAAAAGCCTCTAATTTCAGCATGATGAGTTCGATGGTCCAAATGTCTCTCCAAGCTCCAGCTCCCTTTTCAGTTGCACTGGGCTCTGCTGGCAGTAAGGCTGGATACAGGATAGAAAATAAAGAACTTTTCCTGTTGGGGTGTGAAGCAAAGCTAAAAAACCCCAAAGGTTCAGCCTGAAGCAAAATCAGGTTATATCAGGGTTTTCCAGCACCAAAAAAAAAAAAA
>NW_010280306.1:0-365 GCF_000690775.1 Eurypyga helias
TGAGTTTGGAAATTTGTTTCTTACCTCTGATAACAGAGGAAAGAAAATAAATTTATAAGTATGTTTTGAAAAATAGAACCAAAATAAAACAGGAAAAATGTTGTCCTACTAAGTCACCTCCAGATTCCAGGATATTCCAAATATCCCTAGTAAATACACCTTTAAATTTTACTTGATTTCTAAAATCTAGATTGTTCTCCTCTCTCTAGTTTTTACTTTACACAAAGCTGTTGAGACCTTTCCTTTCCTCCTGCTAATTTCTACTTTTCTGACAATTTAGGTCAAGAAGTCCACTTCATTAGACCTCTAACTACGTATTCAGGAAGCTACTCATTCACTGTTTGGCTAAGTAATGGCCATTCTGG
>NW_010280307.1:0-364 GCF_000690775.1 Eurypyga helias
AACATCAGGAATGCTTCCCTGCCTTTTGTATGTACTCTTTATTTTTGAAGTAGTAGCCATACGTTAACCCTGCTTTATTTCCCCTGGTGTCGACAGGCAGATGCCACCCGTCTGGCTGCCTTTTGGAGAGTCTCACGTAGGGCAGCTGGCACCCCCGAAGTTCACAGAGCAGGGTCAAGCTGTGTGAGGGGAGTTTTAATCCAACCCTGCCCGCAGTTCTTCGCAGACCCCTGCGCGCGGGCAGCATAGCTTTGGGAAGAGGCTCGACAGCTGTGGGGTGCAGGAGGGCTGAGGAGGAGGCAAAGCGGGATGGTGTATGTGTAGCTGTGCTGGCTGGGGAGGGACGTATCTGCAGTGGTGGGGG
>NW_010280308.1:0-365 GCF_000690775.1 Eurypyga helias
ATTCTATGATTCTATGATTTATGTGTCTGCAAATGTAATAATAAGAAAAATTCCCGTATAATTTTATGGACTGCTTAGCCACAGATGACGTTCAGTGCTGTGTTCTTCACCGTGCTCTTGTCCTTAACAACAGGAACGATCTCTATTATCAAACAAGCAAACAGTATTACATTCTACTTGCTTAGTAGATTATTTTTGTACCTCTGTTTACTGTTTCAGAAAGCTGACGCTGACTGCTACTTGTAGTATTATTGTGGCAATTTTATCCTGTGGGTAATTTAAATTTCATACAGCCGTCTGTTAAGATAATAATATCCTTAAGTCCTGTCTACTCCAACCAATAAGGACTGGATTTGGGGCAGCAA
>NW_010280309.1:0-365 GCF_000690775.1 Eurypyga helias
CCAAGGCTGTCAGTGTTCAAGAGGTATTTGGACAGTGTCTTTAATTACATGTTCTAACTTCTGGTCAGGCAGTTGGACGAGGTCATCATCGTAGGTCCCTTCAAACTGAACTAGTCTAGTCTAGTCTGTTCCATTCCACAGATTCAGCTCCCTCACACAGCCTTCAGTGCAGTGACAACAGCCTACAGCCAGGATCTCCACCAGTCAGTGGAGCAGGAGTTAGCAGTTCAGCTAACTAGCAGCAAAGTTCCAGGGAAATGGCAGGGATTAACTGACACAACAAAGCTAGACATTTTTCAGGTACGACACAGGAGGGCCTTTTTTCTATGTGAACAATGATTTGGCAACCAATTAGAATTTTTTTT
>NW_010280310.1:0-365 GCF_000690775.1 Eurypyga helias
ACGTAGGGGTTGGTCTTGTAGTCGATGTCTTCTGTTGCCTGAGGGTGCGTGGCCACGGCATGGTGCATCGTCCTTGAGGTGGAGGAGGAGATGGGATTGCAGGGAGTGTGGGGAATACCCATGCATGCTGGGTCAGCGGCCAGGGGCGAGCACGGGGCAGCAAAGCCAGGGAACTTATAACCGGCATGGAATTCTGGGCCTTTGGATAGGTAGAGGGGCCTGGGCATGCCGGTATCGGCGACGGTGAAGTCCTTCAGCCACATTAGGTTGGTCAGGCCATCATCCACGTCTTTCGCGGTATAAGGCCTCCACCTTCTCTCCAGTGCTTCCTTCCGCCATGCCCCAGCCATGCCTTGGTCCTTCAG
>NW_010280311.1:0-366 GCF_000690775.1 Eurypyga helias
GTGCTGGTCCCATCACGGAGTTGGAGCCACCATGGACGTGACAGCCTTGGCCACGGTGCAGACCACAACCCCGACACAGCGACTCCCCAACTCTTCTGCCCACACATAATTTACAAGCATGTTCTGAGGTGGATTTCACCTCAAGTGATGGCTTAAGAAACTTTCTGGCTATCTTCCCCCTTGTTATGTGCCTCAGGAGAGATTTAACACACAGGGTGAAGTGAATTGCAAAGGGGGATTAAGGCAGCCAGACAAAGGCTGCGCACCAGGGCCAGGGCTGCACCGCATGGCCCCAGGGACCCGGCGCTTAACCCTGCCTTGTCACCAGTGGGCTGCTACCGGGACATCCTCTCTGCTGCAAGAGGT
>NW_010280312.1:0-362 GCF_000690775.1 Eurypyga helias
GCAGAAGCCAAATTTGACATTGCTAATGAATGCTTCCCAGCAGTTCAGGAAAAACAGTAAGCTCTTTGGAAAAGATTGCATGATGTACTGATAGATAAAAGTAGACTTGCTAAGTATTTTTTTAATAATATGTTTTACTATCGTAAATGACAAAAGTAGAATTTTGAAAACACAGCACTTAGTCATTTCAGACAAAAATAAGTCATATTGTTAAAATGAAGATATTAATTCCCTCCTAAGCCTTTGTCCCTGGTCAAGTCCTTCCTCCATCCTGCCCATCCCTCACCTTGCTCCTTTTCCAGACATTCCCAGATGACTCTTGTGCATTAATATAGGAAGGTGCCTATTGCTATTTACAGAAC
>NW_010280313.1:0-365 GCF_000690775.1 Eurypyga helias
TCACTGTAGGAAAACTGTTTCAGTAGCAACCCAAAATTTTTGTGTGCCTTTCCACTCGGTCAGGACCATCCTCCTGGTTCACTCGAGAGCAGTGTACTACATCCTCCTTGCCCTGACCCTGGCAACTTCACCTGCAGGTACGAGCATCCTCTCTTGGCACCGGAGGAGGGACAGGGACTGTTGGTGGAGTTGGTTTCCGGAGGCTGGGAACCCCAGCCGTCCTTACAGTGAGAGCACAGAGATGAGGCTCCTGCTCATCAGCAGCATCCCAAATGCTGTAGCTGCACAAGCTGCCCACAGCAAAGGAATTGGCACGTGCCAGGCTGCTGTGCAGGAAGATCCCATCCAGGAGGGATGTGGTTTGG
>NW_010280314.1:0-366 GCF_000690775.1 Eurypyga helias
GCTTTCTCCTTAACTGAATTATTGTATTTAAAACTAGAAGGGGCGAACAGTGGCCAAAAGGAATTGCCTTGCATGCACATGGAGCACAGCCCTCGGGAACAACAGGCATTCTCAAAGCATTCACCCAAGCAAAAGAGGGAGAAATTAAGATGCGTATTTGTGATGAGACATAGGATGCAGTGATTTCAATGTTTACGGGAATCATCTCTTCAGGAGACATGGAAGAGCATCTGTGAGACAATTTCAGCTGGCTCATGGCTGAGCGTTTGGCCACCGTTGCCTTTGCACAAGGTGATGGCACTCAGGATGAGCGCTAACTGGGAGTGTTTTCATAAAATCATACAGTCACAGCATGGTTTGGGTTGG
>NW_010280315.1:0-365 GCF_000690775.1 Eurypyga helias
GATACGTGAATTCTGAGCATCACAGACCCCAACCCTGACATATACTCCTGGGCTTCAACAGACAGAATACATTAACACAGACGTTGTACTGCTATACAAGCTCATAATCTTGCCAAAATTAAGGTAAGAGAAATGTTCAGCATGTTTTAAGAGAATCTATTCAAAACACCTTTTATGCTACAGGAAGCTTTCACCACCAGCAACTTGCAGCAATGGACAAAATCCAGGAAAGCCTCTTAATTTTTTAAACATCACCTCAGTGAAGTTACTTGGTTAAGGAAAGCAATGCTTAAAGCATAGCAAGCCTGCTTCTGCACTCCTATATTACCTGCTCTGCTGCCTTTAGTCAGGAAAGAGTTAATTTT
>NW_010280316.1:0-367 GCF_000690775.1 Eurypyga helias
TGCCTGTGGGGCTGGCTGCTCCACAGAACCCCACACCCACGGAGGGAGGTGCTCAGGCCCCTGTGACAAGAGGTGGCCTTCCCTGTCAGCCAGCGCATCTGCCTAGAAGGAGTTTCACGAAAGAATCTGAATTTGACTTCCAAACCAGTGTAAAGTGGGAGTGATCTCACATCGCTGTGCCACGTTACATCCGTGTCAAACGTGGGTGGCTGGCAGGAGAATGAACATTTTCCTCTTCTGGAGGCTTCCACTGCTAAGAAGGGCCACCAGTGTGGTCAGGAATGGAAAAGCGAATAGTTGTCTCAACTCCATACCCAAGAAGATATCCTCATTTAGAAATGCTGACTCCAAGGTATGGATCATACGG
>NW_010280317.1:0-366 GCF_000690775.1 Eurypyga helias
AAAAAAAAAATCAAACTGATTTCTTTGAGGGCTATCCATAAGACATGAAGTAGTTAGCACATTAATTACAAGCTAAATTTATTGAAAACAAGGTAAAAATCACTGCACGGGACAACACAGCATGAGAGGTACATTTTCCGTGGGCGTACGATACTGCGACTCTAGGCAGCAGAGCAGTAACGCAGCTCCCCTGCCTCACAGGCAAGCCCATTTTTTCTCTTAAATACAACCCCTGTCTAAATGCTAGCTGTAGCCACCGACAAGAAAGCAGCTTGCATATGAAACAGCATGTAAGAAATCACTTATTAAGCACCAGCTTAACAATACTTGCTTACACTACTCAAATTCTGGTTTTGCTCTCCCTCC
>NW_010280318.1:0-367 GCF_000690775.1 Eurypyga helias
GCTGCTTTTACCCAACTTCTTCTTCCTCTTGTGGCTGTCCCTGCAGTCCCTCTGCACTTGTCAGTGGCTGTCAGGAGTGTCCAGGGGTGTGTGTGATGGCCCCATGGTGCTGCTGGGATGCAGCTAGGGGCCAGGGCTGGAGAAGCCCCAGGTGTGGCCAGGGGGAATGATGGTGGGGACAGCCCGTTGTGGAAAGGGGCTGCAGCAGTGGGGCCAGGCTGGGACGGTGGACCTGTGGCTGTCACCTGGGCCCGCCGTGGTGTGTGGGGCTGGGCACCCCCCACTCCATGAAAGCTCCAGGAGTTGTGGCAGTAAGCGGTGGCAGGAGCGGGGGAGTGTCAGGCTGGAGCCCAGAGACATGCGTCCC
>NW_010280319.1:0-364 GCF_000690775.1 Eurypyga helias
TTTCTGTTTCCTTAGAGAATGCACAGAACAAGTGTTACTGACCATCTTCTATAAACTAAAGTAAAATAAAATTAAATAAAGTAGCAGTAAAAGGATTTGCCCAGAAAAGGGCAGTGCCCAGCAGAGTTCAAACTTACCTCTTGACCCTTCAGGGAAGCCCTTCCATAGCAAGCTAGAAGGCAAAGCCCACAAGAGCTAAGAGGACGCTCTAGTAGTCCACATTTCAAACTGCAGTTGCAAAGTCCCTGTTACGTCCATGGGGGAGACAGAGATATGGAATCTAGGAAGGAAATGGCACACCGAAGCAGAGTGCACGCTAAAGCTTTGGCTGTTCATGTGACGGACATGAGATAGAGGTTGTTAA
>NW_010280320.1:0-366 GCF_000690775.1 Eurypyga helias
CAGCCTCTCCCCCTGCTCTGGCCTTGCTCTTGAAGGGGCTTGAATGGGTCCCTATTACAAAGCTGCCCCCGATGCTGTGATGATTTGAGCAGAGTTTTTGACATGGGTTTAACTTCACTTTCCAAATTCATCCACAAGCACCCCATCTTTCCAGTGGGTCCATACCTTTTACTCTTCCTCAGTGCACGCCTCTTGGGCTGGGCTTGGGAAGGGACTTGAGGTTTGGTGGCTCGTTGCTGCTCTCCGGAGATAGCGCTTTGCTCCAGCATGCAGCTCTCCGGCTGCTGAGCAGCCACACGACCACAGTTTACTCTCCCCACGTATCACACATCCTCCCAGCTCCTCCTTTGCTCACCCGTTCCCCAG
>NW_010280321.1:0-365 GCF_000690775.1 Eurypyga helias
TAGCACCTAAGTCTTCTATTCCACACGTGACTCTGGGCCCGCACTGTTTGAAGCACAGCTTCATAACTTACACTGCTCATCGCTGGGAAGAAACACCGTGTGCTGATTTGAGAGATACAACAGAAAGAAGAGAGTGGAATTGAAAAAGGCTACAGCCTGATGAACAGTGTAATCCTCCTCAGGAAGGAAAAGGAGCTAGATGTCCTGTTTGACCTCTCACTTACCAACTGAACCGCCATCTTCAGAACTTCCTGCTACTTGGCAATCCAGCATTTCACTCGCCCTTCTCAGGTCTGATCGTTCCGGAAGCAGGACATGCCGCTTTGGAGAAGGAGATTTAGCAGCAAGGAGGATTCTCTCATTTT
>NW_010280322.1:0-366 GCF_000690775.1 Eurypyga helias
CTGGCACCTCTCTGATCAGAAGGCGCAGAAACTTCCAAAGCTCAACTGTTGTCAGAGCACAGCTGAAATATTAAACCATTTAGTAACAAATTTAAAAGATTAATTTTTCTTACACTGCAGAAAAGGCTTGCTTGGTGCAAACTGACTTAAAGCTTGGTAAGCAGAACTTGAAGGAATTCAACTAGAGCTTAATCTCTGTCAGAATCATCTGCAAAGTCAAAACCAGAGTGTTTAAATTACCACCAAGTGATTATTTTTTCCCCCAGCTGCCTATGAAGCAGAAGTTACCCTGTTGCAGTATTTCAGAGAATCCCACTAGCTCATATGAACTAAAACCTTTCTATATTTTCATGATAATGTAACCTA
>NW_010280323.1:0-363 GCF_000690775.1 Eurypyga helias
TAAATGATTGCTGATCCATGCACAACCAAACATTTCTTGTTTATTTTGAGACTTTTCTGGCTCTTCATGCTGCTAGGGCAGGGGAGGAACACATCATTTTCCATTGGGTTCCACCAAGAGGCCCAGACTTGATTTGTTGTGTGCTTCTTCCCCCATACGGGGTAGGGACTGATGGCCTGTCTCATCGCAGCCTGTTAGCCAAGGAGTCAGCAGAAGTGGCTGCAGAGCTGATCCAGCTGAAAGTGGTACATGGCCTGCTGGTTGCTGTGGGGCACCTGGACCACGTGGCCAGCCAGAGACATGCCAGCATCTCCCTGGAGGTGAGCATGGTAGTATGCAGTGGCAGACATCGGAGCATGGGCT
>NW_010280324.1:0-367 GCF_000690775.1 Eurypyga helias
TTTTTTGAGATAACAGATTTATGTATAGAATTACTCAAAAGAGACTCCAGCTCATGGCTAATCAATACTCTTCATGCAGGAAAGCCACTATTCAGCGTATGTGTTGCAGGAGCCAAACTCTGCGTTCACATGAAAGATAAAGTACCACCTTCATCGTCACTGTTACTTAGATTCAGCAGAGTTTGATGTGCTTTAAACAGAGAATGAATGTAGTAAAATTATGATTAACTGTCTGTGATATTGCCATAGTAAAGAGTGAATAAAGGTAATGGAACAGGAGTTTGCTTTGATTACAGTATTTACCTCCAGGTAACTCAGAATGCAAAACGGCCAACTATGTTCCCATGTTTTGTTTCAGTGTGCTTAG
>NW_010280325.1:0-367 GCF_000690775.1 Eurypyga helias
CATCCTTCCCACCATCAGGGTTGTCACCTGAGTCTCACATTAGTGGAGCAGCCACAGTCTCTTGTCTAATTTTGGCCTTAGGACCAAAAAGTCTCAAAAAGTATCACCTGGATTTTCCATTTTTCAGCTTCTTCCCTGATGTCTCCTACAATTAAACCAGCTTCACATGTTTTTTGGCCTAGTTATGTTCTCAAAAATGGCTGACACATTTTTGCTGAAACATAACACAATAGAAATGTCAGACAAAGATGAACATTGCACATAGAAGTCTTTAGGTCAAATTATAAACAATATCTATAGCGATGATGTAAAGGATGAAAAAATTGTAGGTACCATTTCTGTGTTCAAGTTAAAGTTCTTATTGACT
>NW_010280326.1:0-364 GCF_000690775.1 Eurypyga helias
CTACCCTTGCTTTTAACTGTTTTGTTGGACAAGTCTGAGCCCTAAAAGGCTGCTTTTAGTGACAGGTGTTAGGAGGGCAGAAATGGCTGCCACACAGTTTAGATGTCTCTTAGCCCTGCACTTCTTTTTCAATCCCTTGATATAAAACACCACCCATTGGGAAGCTCAGTGAGTTCTAGCTTGGTAACCTGTGAGCTGCCCAAGCTGGGAGGACATACTGTGAGTTTTGATCTTTCCTAGTGGCCTTTCTATCTGCAGTCAGTCACAGCTGTGTTTAGAGACAGCATCTGGGGCAGGAATGACTATTTCTCATATGGCTTTCTGTAGTGTTGGGTCAGTTCAGCACATCTGGGCTGAAACTCCG
>NW_010280327.1:0-368 GCF_000690775.1 Eurypyga helias
CACCAACCCAAACCATCAGATCCAGAAGGCTTAAGCTGGAAGGGAAGCCATTAAGTAATTCAGCCTGACTTTCCACTTTTACAGGTCATAAAACATGGATCTATCCATCCATGGGTTAAAAAATACATAATTTGTGCATGTTTAAATAACACCTTTCAGAATCATAACTAGCTTTATTAGAAGTTGTACAGGTGGTTTTTAAAACTTGTCATAGAAGAGTTTAAATACTTGCAGCCCTGATGCACCTCCTTCTCTGGAAATGTATAGAAAAGTGGACTGAAGGAGGCCACTACCAATGCATACTAGGAAGGATTCATCGTTTATGGTTCTGAACAGAAATTCACTTGGCCTTGTGTGTGATGTCCTAT
>NW_010280328.1:0-367 GCF_000690775.1 Eurypyga helias
CCCACGCCTCTGGGAGCCCGCCTCTTCCCAGCGTTTCTCCCGTTCGATGCCTATTTCTCTCAGGGAATGCGGAGGAAAGCCTGAGCTGTGCCCCCGTCACTAGTGCTGTGGGTCTTACTGGCCGCGGGAGGATCGCTCCTTTCCCCATCAAAGCCCTCGGCACACAGCTGAAGGCTGCGGGGGTCAGGGGGTCAGAGGGGGGAAACAAAAATGCCCCTCGGAAAACGTGGCGTGGCCGGAAGGAAAATAACTTGTGCCTCTGTGTGTGAGTGTGACCTGCTCAGAGCAAAGATCCCGGACGAGGAGCACGTGCGGCTGCATGAGAGCAAACTCCAGCTCTCCAGCCATGTGCCCGCCTCGCAGCGCG
>NW_010280329.1:0-368 GCF_000690775.1 Eurypyga helias
CCCATCTCGAGTCCAAGGAAGACAGGGGAAGGCCTGGGTCTTATTCAGCAAAGCAGACCTGGCCTGCACCAAAGCCCATCCCCAGACAGGGCTCCCCACCACAGAGCCATGGTGGCAGAGCACTGCAGGCAGTCACCCTTTTCAGCACACCTTTCTGCCCCACCTTGCAGCTGGAGCTCATTTGAAAATGAGGGGTGTGAAAAAGGGAGAGCAATCAGGGATAGCCAGGAAGGAGCTGCTGCCAGCAGTAGGTACATGGGCTCACTTGGCTCTGGGAAGAGCAAAAAAGAGCCCCCATACCCCAGTCCCCTTGCCCACAGAGTCAGCAACACTCACCAATCTTCTTCTGCTTTTCTGTAAGAAAAGAA
>NW_010280330.1:0-368 GCF_000690775.1 Eurypyga helias
TTTTTTAAATGCAACAAAGACCTAAAATCTTTGGCAACCTCAGTGAACCAATCATTTTTACAGACATTTCATGAACTCTCAGTTTTCTAATATGTCTCATCTTATGGAGATATTGCACATTGCTACAGAGGTGACAGTGCCAATGTGGCTTTTTCCAAAGCATCCTGTCACCCTTTTTGTCAGTTTTAAGGACATATGGGCCTCAGAGCGGCTGCATATGTCTGAATGGGAACGTGCATATCCACTGTGGCAGCTATAAGGATATCCGATAGATTTTGTTCTCAGTTGCTTAAAAATACATGTACACAAACAGAAGTTTATAGTGGTAAGCTAATTTCAACTTCTGTTACAATGCTGCTAGCAGTTTT
>NW_010280331.1:0-368 GCF_000690775.1 Eurypyga helias
CTGAAATGTTCTCAGGCCGACAGGAAAGATACCAAACACGCCTAAACGAAACTGCTGGCTGATGGAGCCCTTGGTCTGCAAGGGACTATTTTTTATTTATTTTAGTTTGTAAGAACAAATGCTTCGGGATACTTTGTGATTTTCTACTGGCAGTGACTCCCGAAGAGCTGAAAAGGGGGTCACGCTGGACTAACTCGGAGACTGCAGCTTGCCTCTGGAAAAGCCAGCAGAGTCATTGTGTGGCCTCGCGGCAGCGAGCAGCTGTCCATCCTTACTGCGTTTCACCCAACAAAAGCGCAGGAGGACGGGAACGCACGACCGACGAGGAGCAAAAGCTCCTAGCGAATCTGTTTTCACAGCTGGAGACA
>NW_010280332.1:0-367 GCF_000690775.1 Eurypyga helias
ATTCCCAGCAACCCCGTGTTCCACCAGCAACTCCTTATTTACCCAAGAGATCAGGGAGCAGAGTCAGAAACGATGCAGCTCCCGTCATGCTGCACTACCACCGCAGTGCCCCTTGCAAGGATTCCCTGCCCACGGGCTGTTACACATCAAGGTAATCTTTGCAGATTTGTCACAGAGGCCTCAGTTTCCAAGTCATTCGCACCCTGGCTGCTACAGCCATTGTGCTGGGCAGCTCCCAAGCATTACTGTACTTGGAATACAACTGAAATGGTTTGAATTTCCCAGCATAAATTCAGTTCTCCAGAACAAAGCTTGTCTTCACATCCAAGGAGACGGTTCTGCGCACAGTTACTTTATAGATTCTGGA
>NW_010280333.1:0-368 GCF_000690775.1 Eurypyga helias
GGCACCTGCGGTGACACGGGGACAGGCACCGGGTGACAGCAGCGAGGACACGGTTTGTCACCCTGTCCCCAAAGTGCCACCACGGACACTCTGTCCCCGAGAGTGGGGGTGGTGACACCGCAGCCACCATCACCATCCCAGGGGACAACGCTGGGGGTCCCGGTCCCTGAGGGTGACAGTGGGTCCTCGAGGGTGACACCATGTGGGTGACACTGTGACCCCCAGGGGTGACACCGAGTCCTCCTGGGTGACATCCAGTGCCTTTGGGTGACACTGTGTCCATCAGGGTGACGCTCTGTCCCTGAGGGTGACACTGTGTCCCCACAGGTGACACCCCAGGGATACACCTGGTCCCTGAGGGTGACACT
>NW_010280334.1:0-367 GCF_000690775.1 Eurypyga helias
GGGGGGAAAATGAAGCTCGTTTTCCTTGTTTGGCCACATTACTGCTACAGTACTTTTTGAAGTAACTACTGGTAGATTTGCTTAAAAAATAACTTGTATTTTTATCTTGTAGTCTCCCACAAAAGCTGTATATAATGCTAGACACTGGAACCAGCCAGAATCAGAGGCTCTGCCAGCACCACCGGTTTTGAAAACTCCCAGTGTCCCAGTAAGTAGACTGTTTTTTCTCAAGTTTAGTAAATCTCCTTTTAAGATTCACTGATATTTTTTGACACCCAAGTTCTTGATATCTGGTAATGTCACAGTAATTCAGAATGAAGTCCACTTTGTGATGTGAGCCATTGGGTATCTGATAGGAAAAAAAAAA
>NW_010280335.1:0-368 GCF_000690775.1 Eurypyga helias
AGTCTACTTTCCCAATTGCATGACGGTCTACTCTCTCAGGCCAGCAAGCCGAATTTATTTAAAAGGAAAAATCATGCATATGAAAATTATATGTGCGCTTATATATAAAGAGAGCATTCCTAGAGAACAAAGTTGTAAAACATTTGAAAAGTTCTACACAGATCACAGTTCTGCTGTCTAGAATTCCTTGATTTTCCAGATTCTTCCCCTGCACCATACTCAGAATGCCCCAAAAGCATTTAAATTTGTCTCAAGCACTTAACGTTGCTCAAAATTCAGCAACAAAGGAGGAAGCAGTGGTTATTCACTCATTCACAAACAAGTCTATAACCCTCTAAAGTCACATCTTTAACAGACAGTAATTTAAA
>NW_010280336.1:0-368 GCF_000690775.1 Eurypyga helias
GCAGCCATTCTTGGCTTTGCTGGAGCATGGTATTGCAAGGGTTTAAGGAGAAGGATCTCAAGGAGAGGTGATAGGGCATCGTCCAGGTTGCCTGTGCTCTTAAAGCAGGAGAGAAGACCAGAATCAGTATACTGGAGCACAGCCCCAGGCTGATCTACCACTGCTGAATGCTTCAGAGCTGCTTCCATATCACCACAGATTTTCAAGCTAGAAGTCTGGCGAATACCTAGGCAAACGCCTGCTGTCAGACCCAATTGCTCATGCCAACAGGCACTGGAAGGCTCCCCCTCATAACCTTTTTCCCAGCGCAGTGAGACAATCGAGTCTCCGTGTTCAATGCAGCAACTGTATACCCCTGGGAGAGTGCT
>NW_010280337.1:0-368 GCF_000690775.1 Eurypyga helias
AAAGTGCATTTCTGGTTCATGGAGCATGATTACCACCAGCTCTCAAGGGCAAAGAGCCTGAACACAACAGCCATTCTGCAGCATGGGCAGACACTGCCTCCTGTCCCAGTCGTATCACCGAGGGGCTGCTGGCAGCACCACTGTGAGTGGGTCCAAAGTGAGTTAGTGTCTTACAGATTTCTGTCCTGTAGCTCAGGACATTAGCAACAATTACACTATATAAAACAGATTGCATTCACTTTTTTACTCCATTTCCCTGTGTGTGGACACCACAATTAATTAGAAAATGTAGTGTCATGTTAAAGTTTTATTTTTAAGAGTCTGGAAACGAAGACTGATCCACCTATACGTTTTACCACTGGTAATTT
>NW_010280338.1:0-367 GCF_000690775.1 Eurypyga helias
TCGGCCGCATCAATGAAAAGTACAACGCCGTCCGAAATGCGAAGGCCAGCTGTCACCTCGTCAGAAAAGCTGACGTGACCTTTGACAACACAAAACGTTCGTAAGAACCAGAGTACGCGCTGGGGCCTCTGCTCAGCAGCTTGCTCTGGTCACTGGTACCCAGCGGGGCAGAACAGACGGCTGCCTCCTCAGACAGGGACCCAGGAGCAGGTGCCGGAGCTCCGTGCAGGATTCACTCCAGCTTTAATGCTATTTTTTGAGGATAAACACAACAACTCATTTAACAGGCACTTTTCCTCACATTTGTTTCTGGTTTTCTCACAGCTCCGTGCAAGTACTTCAGGAAAAGGAGGGAGATGACTTCTCA
>NW_010280339.1:0-369 GCF_000690775.1 Eurypyga helias
TGAGCTTTGGCCTTTCATGTCTTCTTCCCTGCATAAATGAACAACAGCTCTCTCATCTTTCTGCAAAGCCTGTCCTTGCTTGCAGAGATCATACAATTTCTTTTTCCCTTTGAGCTGCATGAGGAGTTCCACTGTTCAGCCAAGATGGTTGCCTGCCCTACTTCTTGATGACATAGTGGAATGGCCTGCTTCTGTGCTTCTGAAGGGTGGTTTTTAAGGACTAACAATGGTGGACTCCTAAGACCTCGAGAAGCAGATTCCCAGGGTACTTTGCTAAATAGCTCCCTGAATAGCTTCAAGTTTGTTCTCCTGAAGTCCAGGGTGTCAATACTGCTGACCTTTTTTTCTCATTACACTGAAAACTTTAAA
>NW_010280340.1:0-369 GCF_000690775.1 Eurypyga helias
CAGAATGGGAAGAGGTAAGCACAGCTGTCTGTAGAAGATGTTATGTCAAACCACTAGTGAGGTATGCATGCATGCAAACAC
Organism: Eurypyga helias; assembly: GCF_000690775.1. Lineage (NCBI taxonomy): Eukaryota > Metazoa > Chordata > Aves > Eurypygiformes > Eurypygidae > Eurypyga > Eurypyga helias. The sequence goes on from NW_010280340.1 coordinate 82, forward strand.
AATTTAAAACTGCACACCTGGTCTTTGTAACAAAACTGAATATAGTTAAAAGAAAATACTGTGACTTTTTAATGGCCACAGTTTTACTTCATTATTAAGAACATGGCAAATATTTCCAAACAGAAAATTCACAATTTGAATAAATGAAATATTTTAAACAAAGTGCTACACAGATCTGAACCCTGCATGGTTGCATTGTCTGGTCTAGAAGCATTTTGTAGACATCATAGAAGCATTTCACACAAAACTGAAAACACCACTCAGGTGAATAAGAAACAGGACATTTCC
>NW_010280341.1:0-365 GCF_000690775.1 Eurypyga helias
ATGTCCTGGTGAGTCTGGCAGATGCTGTAAAGGGCCCGTTTTCACATATTTTATTGCCTTCTGTTCATAATTCTAAGGAGCAACTCTTTCCAGTGGAGAGCTGATTTTGGGTGGTCTCGTACAGGTTCGGTCCAAGTCTGAGAAGATAGAGCGCCAAATGCTGACCAGGGTTTTTTCCCCCATTTTCCCCTTCCTTTCACTCACCACTCCTTGCTTCCCAGAGTTCTGCTTTCCTGCCAGGTCGTGTACTTGAATTAGCAGGGCCATCACCTTGGGTGAGAGAGTCAGTCCACAAAGGAGAGATGGTTAAGGTGACCGATATGACAAACTGTGTGGAGAGACCACGACAGGAGCAGAAGAGTGTT
>NW_010280342.1:0-368 GCF_000690775.1 Eurypyga helias
TCCCACACCCAGAGAGCTCAAGGGAACACAGAGCTGCAGACTGCCATTCCCCAGTCCTGAACTAACGTGTAGGAGGGGATAGGTACATATCATAGACTTAACAAGCACATCAAACACAGAGGGAAACGCAGAGCACAGAGTTCCTGATATATTTTCAGTTAATCAGTTCCTCTTTGCCTGTTTGTGCAGTGAATTCTGGAGAGGAATCGCCTTGCAATCCCAAGCTGTGGTGCACTGTCAGCAGATGAGCAGGCACAGCCGGACTGTGAGAGCAGAACACTTCTACAGCCTTTGTTATTTCTGCTTCTCCAGCGTTCTAGGAAAACATGACTGAAGGAATGAAATAAAAAATAGAAGGAAGTGTTTGC
>NW_010280343.1:0-369 GCF_000690775.1 Eurypyga helias
ACAAGGTGAGCTAGTTTAAATCTTTTTCTTTTTTAAATTGAGTATTGGAGATTTTTTATTTACCATTTCAGATACTCTCTTTTACACATCAGAAATGATAATCAAAACATCTCGCGTGAGAATTAATTTTGTGAATAAGGATCGAATGTTGCTTAAATGAAATAAATAAATAAGCAAGTGTCCGAGTAGAAATACCCAACCTCTTCTGGGAAAGGAACTCTTCAGGGTTAGAGATTTCTTTGCTGTGGGAAGATTTTTTTTCAGTGAATTAAAATCTTCAGGCTGGTTTCTTTTCCTGGTGGAAATTAGGGCATTTTCTTCCTAAATATTTGACTGCTTTTGTAGAGTCCCTGAAATTTTAACTGGAGG
>NW_010280344.1:0-369 GCF_000690775.1 Eurypyga helias
AAAAAAGAACAAACACACACACACACCTCCCAGAGAGCTCAGTAAATCTGAAACAGAGACCCAAGTGGCAAAATGAAACAACATTAAGTTACCACTGATCCCAACACTCTTGATCAAGACTGACAACACAAGAGCCCAGAAAACTTAAAAGTAAAGTTATCAGCTTCCTTACAGTATTTTTCTCAAGTGCAGAGAACGGGGTGGGCACAGGCCTCTTGAGCAGTCGACTTACACAAGATAAGAGTATAAATCCCAAACATCAAAGCCTGCTCTATCTAAAAATTAGCATTGGTAACTACCCCATTCACTTCATGTTTTCACCAGCGTTCAGGAGCTGCCACAAGAGCCACTGGTGAAGAAGCACAGAGG
>NW_010280345.1:0-369 GCF_000690775.1 Eurypyga helias
TTACCTGCATTGGCAGCATCTGCTATTACTGCCTGTTGAGGGAGAAGGTGGTGTTTTGCAGTGTCCCTGGAAAGTGCATGCAGTATCTTAACTGCTGAAGCCTTGGCCCCTGTCCAGCCTTTGAGGAATGGCCTTACACTCGAGCTTGGGGAGGATGAGACCCCCTCATGGACATGCATGTTTATAATCAGCATTGCATGAGCAAGTACCAGCAGTACTTCAATGTGAGCATGCCTGCCAAAAGGTTGGAAAGTGACTTAAAACTGGGGTTTTAAAATTGGTTATGTGAATGATAAGCTACAGCATTAAGACCTCTGCCAGTCCCTATACAGCACTGCTCCTCATCCTTGCATCTGGTGGAAAAAGGCT
>NW_010280346.1:0-368 GCF_000690775.1 Eurypyga helias
CATCTTCAGGAGACTCTCCTTGCATGCTCTGGACTGTAGCGGTTTTACCAGCATTATCAAGTCCCACCATGATCAGTGTCACCTTCTTGGCAGGTTTCAACAAGCCGCAGCAGCTGCCCATCAGGCTCAGTATCCTGCTCTAATCCGTGTGGCCCTGGATGTCTGGAGCAGTACCGGGGGCAGTCCGGAGAGCCCAAGCAGACCGGGAGGCAGACGGCAGGAGCCCAGATGGCTCTTGTCCGTGCGATTGCTCCTCGTGAGGCGCGACGTGAGGGGGCTCTGCTCCGCAGCACTCCCCGTCCGGCCTCGCCGCAGCGTCTGACTTGCCACGGGCGACGGGACGCTACGGCTGCACGCGGGCACCTGGA
>NW_010280347.1:0-369 GCF_000690775.1 Eurypyga helias
GACGGTGCTGAGTGACCAGCGCACGGTGGAGCTGATCCCCAATGGCAGCAGCACCGTGGTGCGCTACGAGGACCGCAGGGAGTTCATCCGCCTGGTGCAGAGGGCTCGGCTGGAGGAGAGCAAGGAGCAGGTAACGCTGTCCCCCATGGTTAGCACGGCTGCAAGGGGACCCTACCCCTGTGACAGGTGCTCCTGGTACCTGTTCAGTTAGTGGTTGTCCCCAAAACCAGCTCCAGCTGGGCGGTTCCAGTGTGCATCCCATGTCCAGGATGTCCATGAGCCCTGGGGACACCCTCTCGGGTGCTGCAGTTCCTGCCGCCAGTTTCCTGGCTGGCTGCCCTGGGCTCAGATTGGTCACGGTGACGTGGG
>NW_010280348.1:0-365 GCF_000690775.1 Eurypyga helias
CTCCAGGTCTAGGCACACCTACCCACCAAGCAAGACCGCAGAGCAAACCGCCTCTGCTGGCCTCAGCACCCTACCTCTCCCCACCATGACTGCAAGGAGCCAGAGTGGGGACTCCACCTGGAGCCTAAGGCAGAGGCCCTCCGCTGAGGGTCTCTGGCAGAGCTGGGGCTTGGGGGTGGGCTGGTTCTCAGGCTGTGGCAGTCTTGGGGCAGACTGGAGCAGACCACTCACAGCAGTGACTTCAGCATGAGGTCAGCACCAGCCTCTGTTTCCCAGGGTGCTGAACAAGGCACCAGGCACTGCCAGATGCAGTGTGGGATGTGAACTCACCACAGACAGGCAGTCCCCCCGGGCCCAGGAATGGG
>NW_010280349.1:0-368 GCF_000690775.1 Eurypyga helias
TGTGCCAGCCCTCCAGGGCTCCCAGCCCCCTGAATTCATTGTCCCCATAAAATAAATGCATGAAAGCTACAGAAAATGTCTCAGTGTCACTAACAGCGCAGGTGGGGTTGCTATCCTTGCTGTTTCTTGTCCTCCGCTTGGTAAGGACCTGTCTTCCACAGATGCTCAGCAGATGGATGCCAAGCAGCTGAGGACACTGGGTTTGTTTCGTTTGGAGAAAAGGAGGCTGAAGGGTGACCTTATCACTCTCTACTGCTTCCTCAAGAGAGGAAGTGGACAGGGAAATTCTGACCTCACCTCCATGGGATCCAGTAACAGGATGTGTGAGAATAGTTCAAAGCTTCATCAGGGGAGATTCAGGCTTGACA
>NW_010280350.1:0-367 GCF_000690775.1 Eurypyga helias
CAGCAGCCTGCTCCAGCCTGGGCTCTCCCCAGCCTGCACAACACAACACATACTCTACAACACCAACCACAGTACCTATAACACACCGTACGACATGTGCAATGCATAAAACAACACAAGAAATACAAGACATACGATACATTAACATGCAATACAATGCAGCACTTGCAAGAAAACACATCATGTACAACACACTAAACCAGACATGATACAACACGTGCTCTGCCTGACATACCATATAATATAAACCCTAAGACACACACTGCAAACCAAATACAACATGTCAGAAAGCACACAGTGTGTACAGCAGAATAAATACAATACACGCAATGCAGGCAACACATCCCTTCCTACAGACTAAGCACGT
>NW_010280351.1:0-369 GCF_000690775.1 Eurypyga helias
GCAGAGGGAGAGGGTCGGGGAGAAGGGGACATCCTTCCCTGCTGCTATCCCCGAGGAATTTCATTCCATGGAAAGCCCTGCCGCAAGGGAACGGGCAGGGCAGGGCAAGCATCCCTCCCACCCGGTGTTTTTTGGGTAGGTCTGAGAATCACCTCCGTATCCCAGATCCTCCTGGGAATGGTGGCACAAGCTGGGGGGATCCCCGGCTGCCTTTGGAGCCCCCCGGAGGAGGAGGAGAGGGGGGAGATGGCCATCTCGGACATCGAGATGCATGGCATCTCGGACATGATCACACCCTGCCCGGCTCGGAGCAACGTCCAGCAGAGGAATGACCCTCCTTTTCCCTGGATATTAAGGCCAGGAGCCTGT
>NW_010280352.1:0-369 GCF_000690775.1 Eurypyga helias
TTCCAGCATCTACTGCAAGAAGTGCGAGAAGCCTCTGTGCTGCTCGTGCGCGCTGCTGGACAGCCAGCACGCCCCGTTCTGTGACATCCGCAGCGAGACCCAGCGCAGGCAGGAGGAGCTGGGCACCATGAGTCAGGAGCTGAAGCGGAAGAGAAGTGGCTTCGAGGCCACCCACGCGGTGCTGCAGGATGAGGCCACCCGGCTGGAGGAGGCCCAGCGGGAGATGCGGGAGCTGATCCATCAGCGCGTGGAGCAGCTGGTGCAGCTGATCCGGCAGGAGGAAGAGGAGCTCCTGGGGCTGGTGGAGGCACGGCAGGAGCAGGGCCGGCGGGAGCTGGCGAGCGAGCTGCAGCGTGTGGAAGGGGTGCT
>NW_010280353.1:0-369 GCF_000690775.1 Eurypyga helias
GCTCGCGTGTAGCCGCGAATGTGCGCTGTTCGCCGGTTGCAGGGCGACTGCCTTCTGCGCGGCTGCTTCCAAGTTGACGGTAACTGCCAGCGTGCTAGCTGTGTAGGACAGTGAAGAGGCTGACGCGTGTGTGTCCGTAGAGCTGCTAGAAAGCGTACGTGACGAGCAGGAAGGGCTTTCAGAGCAGCCGGTTCTCGTCTTGCACAGTCGCCACACATCCGCACTTTTAGTGCCTCAGAACCCCGGACAGCTTGCAAAACACGGCTGTAACTGTCCCAGCGCAAGCTGTTCAGGAAAGCACAGAAACGCGATGTTCGCGTGCTTTTAGCGCTGCTCGCAAGAAGCCTCCGGAGCAGGCACTTCTCGTGC
>NW_010280354.1:0-369 GCF_000690775.1 Eurypyga helias
TGTGATTGCTTTGGCCAGAGTCCATTATTTAGTTTTCAAGGACTGCCATAATTTGTTTAATCTCTCCCCAGTTCAAATCCTTGGGTTTTTTTTAGTCAGTTTTAATATGGGCTTTGAATATCTCCATGGGTGGAGGCTTCACAGACTCTTTGGGGATCCTTTTGGAATATTCGGCCATCCTCACAGCAAAACCTAGTCTTAAGAAGACAAGAAGCATCATACCTACCAAGGCGAACCCTGCCATCCCAATAAGGCTGTCTTTCTGCAAACAGAACGTCATTCAAGGTAACTCTAAGTCCCATCTTTTTTTCTGCTATGGAACACACAGTAAATTTTCCTCAATTTCCAGCATAGTAAGAGAAAGCCGAG
>NW_010280355.1:0-366 GCF_000690775.1 Eurypyga helias
CTGGCTTTTACCTTGCTGTGCAGTGACGTCCGTCCCATCCAGAGGCTTCACAATGCCTGGATAATCCCTTCCAAACGAGAGATGTTTGATATAGTGCGTCATATTGATCTGAAACGGAAATGCTCATAGCTCAAACAACTGCACAGCATCCGAGGGACAAGGTAAGGGGCCTCAAGTGCATTATTTGTATATTTTTCTGAGTGTGGCTCTAGAATGGAGACAGGCCCTCCCTCCTAACAGTAAACCCCAAAGCACCTGCTCTTCTTTTAAATTCATGGTAGATTCCAAGATGTGGAATTTCTCCTTTTCCTGCTGGAAATCCCCAGATCCCGGTGCCCTTCCCTCCCGCCTACAGAGCAGGCTCTC
>NW_010280356.1:0-369 GCF_000690775.1 Eurypyga helias
CTCCAGCAGCTCTGGGAACAGTCGTGGTCCCCCGTGAGCCAAACACCACCATTCACGTGGAAAGAGGAGCTGACACGGACCCTGCAGGGAGCCGTGACTGGGACCAGCCACGGTCAGGATTAAAGTGCACGGAGATGCTTCAGTAGGGAGGGAGCACAGCCCAGACCCACCTTCTTGTTGTTGGAGAAGACATACAGGGCAAGGGGCTTCTCCCGACGGTTGATGAACTCAATGGCTTCATCCACGCTCTTCACAGTGACAATGGGGAGGATCGGCCCAAAGATTTCCTCCTCCATCACCTTTGACTCCGGAGAAACATCGGTGAGGATCGTCGGCGCTGAGGCAAACAGCAGGGCAGGAGACAGCGTG
>NW_010280357.1:0-370 GCF_000690775.1 Eurypyga helias
CATTCTATGATTCTATGACCTGCTGTTTTTACGGGTTCAAACCGGCAGCCTGACGCGGCTCCTGCTTTTTGGAGGCATTAGAGCACCAATCGGTCAGAGAGCGACTGTTTTATCCCAGAACGCTGTCGAGTTAACAAAAACCATCACCTTTGTGGCTTGAATTTTACATCCTTCGCGTGTTTTCCTCTGTTCTTCGCCCAGAACACACAAGTGACAGACGCCTGGAACAAAATAGCCCACTCGTTTCACTGCACGCCCATTGAAGGTAAGGCCGGGGCGGCCGGCGTTTGAACCGCGCGCCGAATCCGCGTCCTGGGAAGCGCACCATCCCTTCGCATCCCTAAATTATTCTTCCCTGCCTCTGTTTTTG
>NW_010280358.1:0-369 GCF_000690775.1 Eurypyga helias
CTCTCTTTCTTTCTTTCTCTCTTTCACTCTTTCTCTCTTTCACACAGAATGTTGTCTTTGCTCACTTTATTCCTATGATTTTACATTTCTCAGAAGTTGCTCCAAATACAGGGAGACAGTACTCTGCATAACCAAGAGTCTCCACTCCTAACAGCGACATCACTTAATGCTGGAGCCTGGTTTGCTACTGAGAGTTGGACTAACAGATATCAGAGACTATCGAAGGTACAGTTTCCGTGAGACTTAAATGTGCCATTTAGGCGCTTAAACTCTGGAGTATGTGTATTCCTTCTATAGTACGGCCACTGGGGTCCTTTTCATTGCAGAAGAAACATAAAGCCCCATCTCTTCCAACCCTAACCATTCTAT
>NW_010280359.1:0-370 GCF_000690775.1 Eurypyga helias
AGGGTGCACATCTCCCGCATGCCAGAGTCCCTGGTGTTGCCACCTCTGAGGTGAAGTTTGCTTCGTCTGCAGGGTCGCACAGCTTGCTTGTGCAGTTACCTTGTTGGGAGATTGAGGGGGGCATCAGACCTCCTTTTCTCCCTGCACTGCATTTGAGAGCGAGATTAAAATACACGTACTTCCGTTCTGTAACGCCAGCGTTTCTGAAACCTTGAGTGGTGCAGCTGTAGCTATTTGCCAGGATTTGACAAGTGCAGCAGCCACTGGAGCCTCTGTTTTGTGCTTTATGATGTCATTCCAGCAGTCCCTACGTTAAAACTATTCTCTTTAATTTTGATGAAAATGATTGTTTTATATTCCAGTATTAAGT
>NW_010280360.1:0-370 GCF_000690775.1 Eurypyga helias
TTGTTCTCAAAAATACAGCAGAGAGAAAGCTCAACAGCTTTGTATGAAGTGAATCTATGTCCAGCATGGCTGATGCTACACCTGAGATGACCTGAGAGCCCTCTGGATATATCTGAATTCTGTAGAGCTTCTGGAGGTCTCTGAGGATTGGGCTCCACACCCGACAAATGTACTCCTTCTGGGTAAGCTTTTTAAAAAAAAAGTAGTAACAAAACCTGCTGAGATACATGAAAAATGCACACATGGCACTTGGAAAAAATCCCTCTGGGCCTGAGCTGATGAAAGAAATTAACATTTCAGGTTATGCTCTGTTTATGCTGGAACAATTTCTCATAAAAGAAAGCTGGAGGGTCACTTCTTACAAGGGCCT
>NW_010280361.1:0-370 GCF_000690775.1 Eurypyga helias
GCAAACACACTTCTTTCTCTATTCTAGCCAGATAGGAGAGGAACCCCTACAGCATCTGAATGAGTTACAATAGGACTGTTATCCCCTGCTGTACAAAGCACCTTCCTTCCATCCTTCAGCCTCCCAAAGGGGGGATGGTCACAAAGAATCTGAACATGCCAGCTCTCCAACTCTCTGTAAGCCAACCTGCACCTAAGATACCCAAACAATCTCCCTCCAACTCCTCACAACCTGTTCCCCAAACCTACGGTTCCCCCAGGCACTGCCACCCCCCACCTCAGGAGGCCTCACACAAGCCGGCCACACCAGCAGCACCTTGGGGCTCCCTAAAGCCAAAGGACCCCACAGACTGCCTCGTGCCCCTTCCAAC
>NW_010280362.1:0-368 GCF_000690775.1 Eurypyga helias
TGTTAAAGCAAAAACCGTCAGTGGGAAAAAGCTGCTCCACAAGCCAGTGCAGGGGACAGACTTCTCCACCAGAATGCATTTGTTACCCGCTGGAATGCACGCTCTGGACAGCGAGCTTCAAAACGTCCCAGGGGCAGGCTTCAGGAGCTGGAGACGTCTGCTTGTCCTGTAAAATACCACTCCAAAAAAATCACAACTAGGAAGCGGCTTTGCAATTATCAACTGGCTGTTGTGAACTGTTATGGTGGTTTTGTTCCTTTCTATGATAAACAGCATGTTACCAAAATTCTTCTGCTTTTCATCTCTGTCATACCTAAAGGTTGCAGTAGTGTTCAGGGACGTTCCATACCTTCGATTTAAAAGCCGTT
>NW_010280363.1:0-370 GCF_000690775.1 Eurypyga helias
CAAACCATTCTATGATTTTGTGAAAGTTCAATTTTTTTCTTATTTTGCATTACTTTATGTAATGCTCTGTAAAGGTTCCTAGAAAGTCAAAATATGTCAAAATACCTATTTTCAAATGGAAACCTCTGCCTTTTTTTTCTGATGAATTGGAAAAGTCATCTTCAGATGAGATTATTTTTCAGAGATATGAGATGTGGTGGTACAAAACCCTAACCTACCTGCAAGATAAACAAAATCTTATCCCAGATTCCTCTGAATCATGCTGACTGGGGATTTGAGTACGAATATTCAGGACAATGTCTTAATCCTTGATCGTTCAGAGCAAGAATTGCACTAATTTTCTTCACTTTTCTTCAACTGAGTTAAAATG
>NW_010280364.1:0-369 GCF_000690775.1 Eurypyga helias
CTTCTAGTTCCTTCCCCTTGCTTAGTTCATTCAGCCTTTCAGAGGAGTGAGTTGAGAGCTTGGTGGGAAAAGTGAAATAACAGCTGCTCTAGTAGAGCTGCAGTGAGAAGGCAAAGTTTGTTGGATAGTAAGCCTTAGGCAGTATTACACAGGAGGAGTGGCCTCTTGTGGGAGTGGGGTGTTTAAACATAATATGCGCAAAGAGGAATTTGTGTCATCCTTTCCTTCTGTTTCTTCCCTTCTTTCTCCATTTTCTTCTTTCCCATGTGAGAGCATGCCATAATCTGACTCCCAGTAAAGAAGCTGAGTTTGAGAGTGATTCCTATGAAAAAGTGTGGCTCTGGTTTTCTTCTTTTTGGCAAGTAGCTG
>NW_010280365.1:0-370 GCF_000690775.1 Eurypyga helias
TGCAGCCCAGCCAGCCACACACGCTGGCGAGAGGGACAGAAGGTAGCCACTGCCTTTGGCACCAAGAGCTGCTGCCGGGCCCCAAATCAGCAGCCAGGCCCCAGCACCAGGGCCACGGGTGATCCTGCATGCCCCAGGCACGCACCAGGAACCTGGGGAGAAGGGGGACAAGGTGAGGCGCTGTGGGCAGGCCAGAAGGAAGCAGCCAGGGCAGGCCAGGCCCCACCACTCCGCGACTGCACAGAGGGCCGAGCTCTGGCCTGGCAGGAGAACCCAGCCGCCAGACACAGGCTCTCTCGGGAGGCCGCATGATGCCCGAGAGCAGCCTCCTGCAGGTGGGTCTTGCTGCACTCCTCAGGCTCAGGAAGAA
>NW_010280366.1:0-371 GCF_000690775.1 Eurypyga helias
CCCTGCCGTAGTGACTTAGGCACTAACGCAGACCTCGAGTAAAGCCCCAGCGGAAGCGAAGCCCACCGAAGCCAGCCGAAAATGCGAGCGGCTTTTTGGCAAGGAGAGGACCAAGTGGCTACCGAATACGTACGTGCAGCACCCAGCATCTCTGCCCGGTACCCTGTGGAGCAGAAGGCACTGCCAACTACCAGATAGATCATCTTAACCTCCGAACCCTTTTCACCAGGTGGAAAAAAATAATTTTATCCATCAAATCAAGTCTTCAGGGATTAGACAAATTCCGCGAGTACTCTGCAAATACAGCAACGCGTGTGAAGTGTTGTTTCCAAAATAGATCAATACCCAGCACAGACAACAATAGATTGCAG
>NW_010280367.1:0-370 GCF_000690775.1 Eurypyga helias
ATCCATCCAGGGTCAACCCACCACACAGGAAAACTGGAAAACTATCAGTTCTTTAAAGTGAATTAAAAATAACGTTTCCTGTCAAATAGCTGTAAAATTGCTTTGATTAAATAGATAAAAACACACACACACACACAAAAGAGTTTGTATAAGAACCTATTGTAAAAACAGATGTTACCTGACTCTCAAACTGCTCATTATAGCAGAACATTTAGAATATCATTGATAAAAAAAAGAAAAATATTTTTCTTCCTCTTGTTATTTTATCTTTGTCTGTTGGAACATTGCTATCTGAGTTACAAATAATTTCATTTTTATACAATGAATAGTCTTTGAAAAGTCCAGAATCTTTGAAAAGTCATGGAGAACA
>NW_010280368.1:0-371 GCF_000690775.1 Eurypyga helias
CAAAAGCCAACGAGCCGCAGGATACAAAGAGTCTCTGCGATGTGTGGAACCAGCAAACTAACCCCAGCCGTCCGCCCAGAAAGAGCGTGGGGGTGGCGTGTCCTGCTTCCCTCCCCAGGCTCCCCCATACCCAGCGTGACCAGCACGTGGCGCAGCTCGGCCCCCATCACCATGCCGTTGCCCTCCTTGTCGAAGACGCGCAGCCCTTCCACAAAGTCCTCGAAGGTGCCCTGCTCCTTGTTGCGGGTGAAGTGCTGCAGGATGGGGAGGAAGGTCTCGAAGTCCAGCGTCTTTGTGTTCATTTCTGGAAGGGGAGGAGGAGATGGGTTCAGAGATTAACTTTGTTGTGCGGTCGACACGCGGGAGGGAAG
>NW_010280369.1:0-370 GCF_000690775.1 Eurypyga helias
TTATTATATGCTTTTAAAAAACCTTCACTGGAGTGGGTATTTTGTTTGCACGATTGTCTAATGAACAGAAGAGGATGCACAAAGTATACAGAGATTGAAGTCTACAAGATGTCTTGTACTGTACATGGCCCAAATTTGTTCAAAGCCAGTGTTACCAACACCTTGCACACCAAAAGCACAGAGAAATCGACTGCTGCTCCAGTTCACACACCCACCAGGGAGATGGAGAGAAGCTAGATAGCTCTTAGCAGTCCCCTGCTATGACCATTTGACTATGTTCCTTACCATCCGTACAAATACCTGAATGTGGGCAAATTTTATCTTAAGACAAAAATCTGTCTCATACAAAAATTAACAAACCCTGTTCTCT
>NW_010280370.1:0-370 GCF_000690775.1 Eurypyga helias
GTTTCCTCTTTGTTTGCTTTCTAGCACGATCGCGCACTGTAGGAGAACTCTTGGCTCCAACTTCTCCTTTTGACAAGAAGTGTGGACGTGAAAATTGGACTGTGGCATTTGCTCCTGATGGATCTTACTTTGCCTGGTCACAAGGGCATCGCATAGTGAAGCTGGTCCCCTGGTCTCAGTGCCTTCATAACTTGTAAGACAAAACCGTATGGCGCTTAATTCACCTGGAAAACTTAACAGTTTCAAACTGGGAGATAGCTTTGAATAGATTAAAATGCACAGATTTGCTTTTTAGGCTTTGATGTCTTTGGGAAAAACTAACTTTTTAAAGTAACAGCTACTGCTGGCTGCGTGCACTGGCAGCCCAGAA
>NW_010280371.1:0-370 GCF_000690775.1 Eurypyga helias
CGCCCTTTATTTCACAGAATTCAACAGAAAAAAGTTGCTGCTGAAGATTGAAATACATCTGTATAAAGAAATCAAATTGCTGGATTTAGAGCTTTAATACAAAATATATGACTGACATGAAATCACGTATTTGGCAACACCTGAACCAAATTAACAGTTCCAGGAAAACAAACTCTAAGATCCAGACACATTAAACCTGGACAATTTCGACGTACTTATCTTTTTGTTTGAGAAACCGAATGAAAAGAGACACGTTTGTCATAAAGGTCAAGACTCTTGCTTTGTGAGTGTTACTACATCAATGTATCCCAAAGCTAATATGATTTTGTACAAGTTGTAACAATTGTGTTCTACAGTTTTATTTATAAAA
>NW_010280372.1:0-369 GCF_000690775.1 Eurypyga helias
TACGAGGGCTATGGCTACTTGATTTTATGGTTTTGCCAGTTTTGAGCCTTTTTACTTAAATAAAGAAGAGTCTTTGCACTCATGTTTTCACCCTCTGATTTCAAACTGCATTATAAAGATGGACTGATACACTCGACTACTTCAGAATTAGCAGGTAAAACTTGAGTCATATTTGCACAGGTCAATAGCAGGCCTGGGAATTTAGTTCAGGCGAGATTCAACTCGCTCTTCCATTTCCCTGACCCAGCGTCACTGTTTTAAACAGTGTTCATCTGCCTCTCGTTTGCCCAGATTTTGCTCGCTCAGATTCTCTGCTGCCCAAGTTTCTGGCCCAGAAAAAGATTTGACATGTGTAGATGTCCCGAGTCA
>NW_010280373.1:0-370 GCF_000690775.1 Eurypyga helias
TAATAGTGTATTAGACCAGTTGTTACTAGTATTACTACAGCATAAACGTGTACCTGTTTAGAGGGGAAAAAAAAGTATTTCACTTGGTACTAGTTAGCTACTGTATTTGGTTATCTTACGAAGAAAAGGAATATTCCAATATTATAAAAAGACATTGAAAGGATGCAATACATTATTAAGATACAAATAATGCAAAATTAAACCCCCATGCACAGACAGCAAAGCTATTTCTGAACTGAATATTATCTATGTTAGACAAAACTATTTGGAAATACACACTTTTCCTCTTTATCTCTTTTTGATCAACCCTCTTGAACCACTCATTTGTTCTTGCCTTCCACTTCTAAGGGCAACCTATGTCATCTACCTG
>NW_010280374.1:0-370 GCF_000690775.1 Eurypyga helias
AAAAAAAAGGAAAGCCTGGTCAGGCCACTGCAGCCAGCAACTCCTCCAACTGTTTTTAGGTTCCCTGAAATGCTAAGCTGCTCTTGGAGCAAGGCTCTAGTCGGTGGAGGGAAGTGAACTGTGTTTCCATTTAACTAATTAGCAGCCCCGTCCCCTGGCCAAAGCACACACGGTGTCACAGCCCCTTTTTAGCTGTTACATGCCTGCGTAACTGCTGCTGAGGCAGCCAGGAGGAGCCGCAAACCAGCCAAGGGCCAAGGAAGGGGTGGGACGAAGGGCCGGATTCTGTTCAGGCAAATCCCATGTAAAGCTGAGTAACGACAGCAGCTTACAGGGAATTGCCACAGGTCACCGGTGACTTTAGAACAGC
>NW_010280375.1:0-364 GCF_000690775.1 Eurypyga helias
GCATGCATGCATCCACAATAGATCTACAATACAATCGAAAAGTACAAGTGCAAGCCAAGAAGATGCTCAAACTGTATTTAATCAGAAATTGGCACGTTGAAGATACTAGTTGCAAAGACTAGTCTGGAACAAATCCTGAGTATTTACTCAGATAACTGAAGTCTTGTGCAGTCATTTCATTACTAGATACTGATATATCCAAGCAAGCTTTGTTCTGTCTACATTATGATTGCTTTTAGGCTGCATTTTTGCCTCCTGAATGCCAAAGATAAGCCTAGTGACAAAGAGCAGTCCCCTTTCCTATGAAATCTGGAAAGCTTTAGGTTTTTAAAAAAATCACTCCTATTCAAACATCTTGTGTTTT
>NW_010280376.1:0-368 GCF_000690775.1 Eurypyga helias
TTTTGCAGGGCAGGGTTGGAGCTGGCCTGGCCATAAAGGAATTCAGCCCTGCATGGGACATGAGCTTGCAGACAGCACGCACTCCTGACCTGGCCTCACGCCAAGATGCTGACACATGGCAAATCCAAAATTAGAGTGTGACTCGCCATGGGTAGGTAGAGTCTATCCCAAATAGCTTGCCCACTGACGGCATTCCCTTGCTCCCCTGGGGCGCATCCCAGCTGCCTCCATGTCTAGCGGGCAGGAACACATCCCTTCCCTGAGCATCCCCAGGCACGTGGCACTGCAGGATACTGCCAGGACTCTCTCCTTGGGGCGTCGGGAGAAGTTTCCCTGCCTCCCCAGTTGTGCTCCAGTCTGAGGAGACC
>NW_010280377.1:0-368 GCF_000690775.1 Eurypyga helias
AAAAAAAAAATCTTTGCAAGGTTTGGAGTTCAGGTTTTGCCCAGATGATCCCAAAGATCATCTGAACCTGTGGGTTGTTCTCCATATGGGGTGACCTCGGGTTAGAAGCTGAAAGTGAATATTTAAGTAGGGGGGAGAGGAGTTAAAAAACAGCCCTACAAACACCAAAACATGTCCCTTTTGCTTATTCCATCCTTAATTAAGGTAAATAAAGCTACTTGACTAATAAATACACTTTGAAATACAGATGGTCGAGAGAGTTGGTTGTAATCACGCAACTTCCAGGTAATCAAGCTAAATGCATAACTCAGAAGTTGAAGTGTTAATTTTAAAACTAATTACCAATTCACCATACCTAAGCACATTAA
>NW_010280378.1:0-371 GCF_000690775.1 Eurypyga helias
GTGAGACACCCCGAACATGTAATGTCTGGGCATGTGACACCCTGAACATGTAACATCCAGGCGAATGACACCCCGAACATGCTAGTGCCAGGCATGTAACACTCCAAACGAGCCAGCGCCAGGCGTGTGGCAACTCAAACATGTAATATATGTGCACGTAACACTCCAAACATACAATAGCTCGTCATGTAACATGCCAAGTATGTAATGTCTGGGCCTATGACACCCCAACATACAACATCCAGGCATGTGATCCCCCAAACATGCAACATCCAAGCACATGGCACTCCAAACATGCCTCAGGCAGGTACGTGGTACCCAAACATAACATTCACACACATGACATCCCAAACACGTGACACCCCAAACAC
>NW_010280379.1:0-372 GCF_000690775.1 Eurypyga helias
GTCTGCACGGGCACGCTGCAGTGGGGACGGGGAGCGCAGACCCATCTCCCCCGACACTCTCGGAAGAACCACGCGCTCGTGAGGCACCACAACTGGTCCCGTCCCAGCTGCAGCCCGCGCTCGGGCTGCACGGTACTTCAGCACAGGAGCTGACAGTTCAGCTCAGGAGAAACTCCGGGACTTGGCCGGCACCCCTGAAGTGCGGCAAACGGCCGCTCCAGAGAGGAATGTCCCCCACAGGGGCAGCCCAAGCAGAAAACCCCAGTGCCAAGGCGAAAAAGCAACGGCTGAGCAGCCACAGCTCGCTCGAGAGAGCTGCTCAGTCTCTCAGCTGACCCAAACGCCCTGGGCAACGGGGTGACAACACCAGGG
>NW_010280380.1:0-372 GCF_000690775.1 Eurypyga helias
GGAGAGAGGCCTCAGGGAGCCCTTTTGAAGTGGAGACTTGGATTCGCGTTCCCGTCTGGGGGAGGCAACAGCTGCTGCTGTGACTGACAGGTTTCGGGGCTCCCCCGTACCGGGGCAGAACTCCTGCCGAGGGCCGGCACGTGGGTAACTCACCCCGATGGTGGAGGCCATGTAATCCGCACACATCTCGGCAAAGTCCCGCTCCAACACTCCATAGTACAGGCCGTAGAAGAGGAGGGAGATGCCGAAGTCCATCGCATCTTCGGGTTTGATTCTACACCACAAAGGACACCAAAAGCTTCTTTTTGGGGGGGCTGGGGGGGGCAAAGGCAGCATGCTGACACAGCCCCTGGGCCGAGGGCACTGTGTGAG
>NW_010280381.1:0-372 GCF_000690775.1 Eurypyga helias
TATATAAATATAGAATTAGTTTCCTATATCCTGCATTATCCGTTCTCTTAGATTTTGGGTGTTTGTCAAGTAATGACCCTGATTTTAAAATGTAAGGATCAAGTCCTTAGTTGTAATTCCAGAATACAATCCATCACATCTTGAAGTGTACACAACTGGTGCATACATCTATGCTTTACAACTTCAAGGCCCAGCCACCACATTCAGCATGGATTTTGACAAGGTGGAGTCATTGTAAGTCTTCATACTAACACCCAGCTCCATGGTTCATGGGGGAACTCTACCCAGCCTTTAGCATAACATTGTGGTCTAAGGGGATGTTGACATCCTTCCCAGATTTGTAGACTTCTACCTTCACTTCTTCTCCTTTTT
>NW_010280382.1:0-372 GCF_000690775.1 Eurypyga helias
CCGCCCAGCTGCCGCACGGCAGGGAACAGCCGGCTGCGCAGCAGGCCACGGGTCTGCACCAGGACAAGTTCACGTCCCTGGAGACGTAGCCACTGGCAGCACGTGGAGCGGCTGCGGAGCTGGGGGAGATTTCAGGACTCTCCTCTTTCCCGTTTTTTCAATTCCTCTGCCCGGGCAGGCTGCGACGTGCCGAGCCCTGGACTGCACTTTGCCTGGCACTGCAGAGAGCCAGGCCATCGTGCCGCGGGCCTGGTAAATCCCATTAGAGCGCCCAGCTCCGTCACACTGCTCGATCCAACAATCCGGCTTAGGGCAGCGACCAGACCCCGGCATAACACGGATGGCCTGAGAGCCTCTTGGACCCACGGGAGC
>NW_010280383.1:0-372 GCF_000690775.1 Eurypyga helias
GGAGGTGAGGCTGACTGGCCTGTGGATACAGAGACCTAACATCTCTTTTTCATCCAGAGGTCTAACACAGCAGCATGGTTTATTATACTTATAATTTAAATAATATATGATGATGCTTATCTTTTTATATATTATTTATTAGATTATGCCTTGAGGGCTATACTTTATATTTTATTATATCTAGGTCTCTTAAAGCAACCCCTGACAAGTGGCAATTACTATAAATGTTCTGATCATGTGTAGATGGCTGTTAAGTTAGTCTGTGAACAGCTGTATGACTTTTGGTAGTATTTGAAAATAAATTCAACATAAATTCTGTTAAAGATTTGATTTTTGGGAAATTTTACTCTGCATATCAGATGGAGTCATAAG
>NW_010280384.1:0-369 GCF_000690775.1 Eurypyga helias
AAAGTATGCTTAAATAATATAAAGTACGCTTAGATACACTGTTTATGCTTTAGAAGAAGCCTGTTTTCCATAAATGCATGTCTTTCCTGTACCTTCCAAATTCACTGCAAGATGCAGCCCAGAGGTCATACTGGGAAATCCGATATAAATGTGCAGCACACTGAGACTACTTCTCACCACAGAATTTTCTTCCCGACACACTAATTTAATTCCTGGACAGACATAACCTCTTGACTGAGCAGGCCTCCTGTTTCGAGAAGTTAAAAAATTCTACGTGAACTTTCTCCATAAAAAGCTACTAATTGTCTCTGTTCTGTGTACCTCTGAGGTGAGAAAGTTTTTAAGATTCCATTAGCAATGCAATAAACA
>NW_010280385.1:0-364 GCF_000690775.1 Eurypyga helias
TATGATTCTATGATTCTATATTTGCACCTGTTAATAATACACAGGAAACTACGCTGCAGATATTTTGGTACAGACTGACTATCTCTTCTGTGACTCTGTTCCGTGACTGGAGCTTGTAGGCACTCATGTGAAGGGGAAATCCAAATGGTAATTGCTCAGTGATAATAACTTGGGATTGAAGAATGACTTGGCTTAGCAGGCAAGAAGGCCTGACTGAAGAACCAGGTTAAACTGACTGGAAGTGGGAATGCCAGAAGGGAAACAACTTGATGCAGGGGGAGTGGAAAATGCCACTGTGCTGACTTGTAATGACATGATCAGTGCTGGTGCAAGTGTGCATAAGAAACTGGCCTGTACCACGTAT
>NW_010280386.1:0-371 GCF_000690775.1 Eurypyga helias
CCATTCTGTGATTCTATGGACATCCCACTTCTCTGGCAGTGCAGCTTGAGTGCTTCATTTGTAAAAGCAAGCGTTTGGTGCAAAC
Source organism: Eurypyga helias (assembly GCF_000690775.1). Taxonomy (NCBI): domain Eukaryota; kingdom Metazoa; phylum Chordata; class Aves; order Eurypygiformes; family Eurypygidae; genus Eurypyga; species Eurypyga helias. The sequence goes on from NW_010280386.1 coordinate 86, forward strand.
CATGCTTTTGAGCCTGAAAACACTATAAAGAGGCTTACTGATGCCGAGATGTTACACTTTCAAAGAATAAGTGCCAGGACCACAGAAAAGTCAGATGTCTGTCTTTTTTTCTTTGTGTAGTCGATTCTTGTGCTTGGCCCAGAAACATTCTGGTTGCTAGAAAACAGCTTTGTTGAGTATATGCTGTACTGCAGTTTCTTTAATCAAAGTTTTAAGATTAAAGGACCTTAAACTTCTTTAATCAAAGTTTAAGATACCACTGTAATACCCAAAGCGTGTGAGCTTT
>NW_010280387.1:0-372 GCF_000690775.1 Eurypyga helias
GGAGCAGCCATCGACTCTGGAAGCTGGAGAAGCTCCATATTGCATTTGCCAGCAGCCTGCTTCACTCCGGGCACTTCTTGAACTCTTCGATACCAACTGGATATCAGAGGCAAATCTACCAGATTTCTGCCTTGGTTTGTGCTGGAAACCTAGAAAAACACAGCGGGAAGGTTACTTGTGACTGCCACCTCCTTCCCACAAGCCGCGAGGAGGCGTGAGCTAGGAAAGGGAGCGCGGCGCCACGCCGAGCGTGCTCCCTCACAGCACGAAGGCAGCGCACAACGCGGGCTAGGCAGGAGCTCCAGCCCGCCGGTGGAATTCCCAGTTGGCCACTCGGGCCTCACCTGCAATTCCCATTTCCTTTTTATCCGA
>NW_010280388.1:0-372 GCF_000690775.1 Eurypyga helias
AGAGGTTAAACAGTACCAGTCCCAATAGGGAAATATATGTGTCAGAAAACCTGATAATTTTACGTTTTTAAAAATAAACAGGTGTGATGTTCTTTAGAGAGGGATCAGTAAAATTAATGCTCTCAAATAAAACATCTGTGTTGTTTGTTGAAAAAACAAATTCATATTAGTCAGTCTCTGTTAAGAAAACAGGTTTATTTGTTAAACCTTCTTGCCACATGTGTTTAGAAACATGGCTTTTGCATCAGAACCATATTATGGATATTCAGTTCAGACAACAGGCAAAGTAATTCTGAGATACCTATAAAAATCACATGTAGCTAGGAACTTAGCTCAGAATCTGGTTTTGTTAGTGTTGTGGTTTAACTCTGG
>NW_010280389.1:0-372 GCF_000690775.1 Eurypyga helias
GATTCTAAGATATCTCTGTACAGCACACAGATACAACACTTAACTCTGGAGTAAAATCTCCTTTACAGTGTTCCAGAATTATTTTCAGGCCTGATGCTTTTAAATCAAATAGCCCAGAGGAAGGCAGCCCTTCTAGAAGAAATGGTGGAGTTTTTGTTCCCATATTTTTTGAAGACATGTTAGATGTTCTGGGTCAGCATCTCCCAGGCAGGACAAGGGACACGAGTAACATGCATCCTTGAGCTGAGCGAAGCCTGGTCTTCAGTGAACAGGGGGGTGGACAAAGGAGAGATTGAAGAGATGAAAGTGTTGGGCTTCCACACGATTTCAGGCTTGTAAAGTGTGGGGAGAGTGTGCTTGTTGCATTTTTTT
>NW_010280390.1:0-372 GCF_000690775.1 Eurypyga helias
ATAAATATGTACATATATAGTGCCTTAAAAAGAGCACATATGACCTACTAGTTTGTTAAAACAGTAAATCATACTTTCCCGTTCCTCATTCTAATATAACCTGGAGATGTAACTATCAATATTGGAAATAGGTATCACAGTTTTAAAACTTCTGATTTCTCTTAAATATTTCCAAATTTCACCCTTATAATCTTGTTAAATTGCATGGTATGGAAGAAAATGCATTCTCTCTTATGCATGTACCTATACAGAAACAAAACTATTGCAAATTTATATTCCCTGGTTAATTTTGGACAATAAATTTGCAAACATTCATCAATGAAGACTGTACGAAGAGGAGAAAAAATATTATCTGTTTTCAGAAAGCTAAAA
>NW_010280391.1:0-368 GCF_000690775.1 Eurypyga helias
GGAAGAGCTTGTTATCCCAGCCAGCTGGTGCAGAGCTGTGGAGGCAGAGGGGAGAAGGGCAGCCCTACTCCTGGGCAGGGTCACTTCTCCTCTTAGATGTTGTAGGGTGGGGGAGTGCAGCTCCGCAGGTGACCTCCTGGTGAACATTGGTGGAGCTGGTTCTTCCCAACAGCTGCCCAGGCACACGGAGCTCGGTCTCCTTCACCTGGCATGTACCCGGTGTGGTTAAAAAGCAGATCTGCAGGGGTTGTGGAGGCAGACACGCGGTCGTGGTACAGCTCCTGCTGTACCCCAGCTGTGGAGGGACTGCTTTCTGCTGTGCTCTGCAGGGCCCTTGGTGCATCCCCTCTTTAAACTCCCAAATACCA
>NW_010280392.1:0-372 GCF_000690775.1 Eurypyga helias
TTTTTTTTTTTTTTTTAGTAGAGAATAACTCTACCAAATGAGATTTCATTTACCCTTGGATTTCATCACTGTGATTTTGGGCTCAAAGGAATTACCAGGTACAAAACCATTTAAAAACAAAAATGTCAAATACACAGAAGACTTTCTTCACCTCTTTGTGCAGCAGGGTGTGATCTGAAGCCTTTTGATATCAAAGATCATTTTTTCTGTGGAAATGTACATCTTGGATATTGGGTTATGTCCCTGCCAGCTCCTGTCCAAAGAGGAGGTCCAAGTGTTCAGGTAGTGCTGGGTCAGAAAAATCTAGAGAGATACCTAAAACCAGATGTAGGAGGTCTCTTCTGCTGAGAGTCATCTTACATGAGTAAACTT
>NW_010280393.1:0-372 GCF_000690775.1 Eurypyga helias
CTGAAAGCTCCTTTGGTCCTTTGCAATGTAGCAGATCTATTTCAACACTCTCATTTCTTCTTTCTGTTCTTTTTTAGATCACTTCATCAGGGCTTTAAACTTATCTTGCAAACTCACCAGGATGGAGCAATAGTAAATGGTCAAAAACAATCAGGGGAGTCTCTGAAATGTACTGGTTTTCATCTACTTCCATAGGATATTGAACCATTGACTCCAATGTGGGCTGCCACCATTAGAGATTCTATATTTTTGCTTTAGAGACACATAAATGGTTGTGTCTGTATTCTCGTTTGGATATTCTGGGCACTTTAATGCTTTTCACTGATAATACTCAGATTTGTCTGAAATCAAGAAGTGAGAAGATTAAACATC
>NW_010280394.1:0-371 GCF_000690775.1 Eurypyga helias
TGCATATGTGTATGAGGGAGTCTCTTTGGCTTTGTTGTGTTTTCAAATACAATTCCTACTTGATTATCTATTTTCTTAGGAATTTGAAGTGATCGCCCAAATTAAGCTCTTACAGTCTGCATGCAACAGCTATGGCATGGTACCAGACGAGAAATTCATCCAGTGGTTCCGGACGCAGCAGTATTTAACGGACGAGGAGAGGTAGGTTCTCAGCCCAGCTGGCCAAGCTGGCTTTTCTTAGCCCACGGCCAGCTGCAGGCAGGGTGTGTCAGCCTGTAGCTGTCCTCTGACAGGCACTCACAGACACGGCTGCTCCAGGAGAGCGGAAGCGTATCTGTCTTCTGCCAAAGAGCCCTAGAAAACCTGCTGAA
>NW_010280395.1:0-371 GCF_000690775.1 Eurypyga helias
TTTCACGATTTTTCTCTATCTAGACGAATTGTTCAACAGACTTCCCCACTGGAAATGCCATCTTAGCCAAAACCATAAAACTGTAATTTCACCCAAACCATCATGATTATCACAATAATCTCTAGATCTTGACAAAACAGCAGATAAGCTTGATGCAGAAAAAGAATTATGATGCCGTATTAACTCCCCTCCTTCAGCTGTCAGAGTATGACATGCCAGTTTTTTCTAGGCTGACTCGATTTAAGGAATTATACTTTGATTTCATAGACAACTGGAAACAGAAGATCAAAGCGTCACATATGAAGGGAGGGTGTTCAATGAAACTCAAGGAGTAGCACAGTCACTCCTTGTCCAATACGATTTCAATCGGT
>NW_010280396.1:0-373 GCF_000690775.1 Eurypyga helias
CTTGAAATACTCAAATCAGCCTCAGCATTCTCCCCGCTCCTGCTCAGTGCTTGCCAGGAAGAAGCAGCAGCTACTGCTCAGACAGCTACCTTAACCGTCTCCAAAGCAAAGCAGTAACATAGGTGGTAGTCTCCCAAACAAGGACTTGGGAAAGCTCGGGCCATTCCCAGATGTATGATCTGCTTCTCCTGCAGCCATTTCCACCTGCTCTCTCCTGAAAAGGGTTGGGATCACAGGGCTGAAAAGGACAGCAGATCTGGGGTTACAAACACTGAGCAGCCCAGGACATAGGTGCCATTCCTCTATTCAACAAGCACACAGTGAGCTAAAATTAAAGAAAGAACATCAGTATTTCAGTAACGAGAGGCAGGCT
>NW_010280397.1:0-373 GCF_000690775.1 Eurypyga helias
GCTTTGCAGGGCAGGAGCTCCGAGGCCTGGGAGTCGGGTGCAGCTGGTTCTCCAGATCCACCCCCGGTGCCGGTGGCACCGATGGTCACGCAGGGTTGGCAGCGCACGTGGTGGCAGCCTGCTCGTGCCAGGAGGGACCAGGGATCCTCTGCGCCACTGCCCAGATTCCCAAAGGAGCCCCATCTTTGGAGGGTGTCACTCCTGCAGTGAGTTTCGCAGGTCTTTGCTCTCGGCAGGGTTTTGTCCCTAAAGAGTCCACCCCGAGGTGTTGGGGGCTCGCAGAGGTGCAGAGCCTGGGGGATGATACCCATGGCCCCGAGGGGGGAAGGGAGGGTGCGACATCTGCTCCTGCAGACTGTTTGCCATGCTGGGG
>NW_010280398.1:0-373 GCF_000690775.1 Eurypyga helias
TGCCCTGGGGTCAGCAGCCCTGCAGTGGGTAGAGAACACGGTGAAACAAGTGTTAAGGAAAGTGTCCGCGGGCAGCAGGAGGAGCCGAGGCTCCACAGCATTCTTGGGGAAGCCGAGCCTTGCTCCCACGTCCTTAGTGCAGAACCAGTCTGTGTTCTCCCACCTGAACACACAGCCGCTGCCGCAGTACTGTGAGCACGGATCAACAGGAGATGAACAGGGCTGTGAGCATTCCTTTGTCTGGGCTTGACTTTGGGCAGGGAAATGAAGATGCTCTGGTTTTAACAGCCCGGCACGACACCACGGAATGCCACGTTCCGGAGCACCGTAACTTGGCCTCCGGAGCCTGGGTGCCCTGAGCGGCCCCCAGCAA
>NW_010280399.1:0-373 GCF_000690775.1 Eurypyga helias
CTGAGAAGAGCCTGGTCCCATCTTCTTGACTCTTATGCTAACAACTATGCCCCATCAACTCTTATGCTAACAACTAATGTTCTTCCACACGAACCATTTAGTCATGTTTCAATGGCAGATAAGCTTTTATCCTTAAAAGACACAGAGCTGCTCATGTAAAGAAATTCCCTCGTGAATCTTCATGCACCTGATATGGACAGCCTAAAGCAGACTATGCTATAATTCGCTGCACTGGCCTCTGCTATAGGAATGCACAGCATGAAACAAGTAGGTTGTACTGGTTGTCTTGGACTTGCACGTCCAAAACGTAAACCTCTCAACTGTTCCTAAAATTTAACTTTAGGAAATATATGGAGTCTAATCACCACCTGAT
>NW_010280400.1:0-373 GCF_000690775.1 Eurypyga helias
CTGTGATTCTAATGCTTCGGCAGAGAATTCCCCCAGACAGCAGAAGTTCTACTTATCTCTAAAAATTTAATGGTTTTTTCTGCATTATGGGAAGTGCTTTTATCAGACTGGAGAACAGAGACTTTCATTGTTTTGTACATATCATATTTAGTATTTATAATGATAATACCATACATAAGAGTTTCATCAATCCAGCAGTAGACTTATTTTCAACTTGAGAAGCAAAAGGTATCAAGCAAGCTAGTGTACATAAACGCCACACTTCCCTTCTTTTAAATTATTCAAAATAAGTTTTTCATAACTCAGCAGAGAATTTAGTCCATAGTTCAGAAATAATTAGAAACTAGTTTCAGTTTTGATTTTGGTTTCCTTC
>NW_010280401.1:0-373 GCF_000690775.1 Eurypyga helias
AAAGTCAGAGGGGTTTGGTTTGGTTGCTCTGTATTTCTCAAATGATCAAGATGATTGTAGATCAAAACCTGTTTCACTGACTTGAGAGTAGTGCTTATGAACTGACACTGTGGTTTGTTTCAAGGGCCTAGAGGTAAGCTGAATAATTTACTTGAGATCCCAGCATCTTTTTATTTGTACCTTTCTCTCTCACTTTCTCCTCTAATAATATTCTTGCTTCTGGTTAACTGTACTGTGTATCACCAAATGCTTATCACTATCATAGAAAATGCAGCTCTTCTCTTTCCCCTAACTGACCATAAAGCTAATGTAGTTTTTTCCTACCTGTCATTAAACAAAACTGTAGAAAACCAAACCAAACCCCTCTGACTTT
>NW_010280402.1:0-373 GCF_000690775.1 Eurypyga helias
ATGAACAAAATTGTTCATAAGCCGAAAGCTGTGAGGAACTGTTACTGTTCCTTTACCATCCTGAACAGCCTGAAGGAAACAGAGTGAATATCTAAATCAATGGATATCTCACACACAGAGAATTTACTCTGCCCTCTAATGGCACTGCTGTGTCCTGTGTCCTGTCTATTTAAATGCTATGAGGGAGAATTCTGTTCTTCTCTAAACAGCACAGAAAGGGGTTGCCCACACGGTATTGGGAAACCATTCCTTGCCTTGGTACTCCAAACAATTCTCATAAGACAGTGTGTTCCAGGGCCACTAACCCAAGCTCTTTGTCTGCCGTCATCAATGACTGCGGCTGCTGATGGGCTGCAGTCTGAATTCTGCTGTA
>NW_010280403.1:0-374 GCF_000690775.1 Eurypyga helias
AGTAAACAAAAAGAGGTGAATTATGGTTTTCCTCTTTTGTTCTTTGATCAATGCTGCTTCTCAGTCTGGCATAGTAACTGACACTCATTTGGTGGTCCTTAGCTGTTGTAAATTACACTGGGTTTACTCTATACAAAATAATGTATGCAAATGGTTTTCTTTTTCCTTCTGGATCTTTTAAGTTAGTGAATAATCTGTGCTTGAAGTGGAGGTTTTCTTCTGGCATTGTCAGCATGTGCAAGATGAGGAGTAATGGTGGTGGAGCAGCCTGCTTTTTTGTTTTCTTTCTGGAAAGACAAGGAGGCTTATTCATGTGTCAGCAGTGTGCCCTGGTAGCCAAAAGGGCCAGCCATGTCCTGGGGTGCATCAAGCAT
>NW_010280404.1:0-374 GCF_000690775.1 Eurypyga helias
TGGTGACTGCTACTTAAGCCCAGGCTACAGAATCCTTCGCAGCTGCTCAAGCTGGTCATGCCTCTTCTTCCAGTCCCAGCTTCAGGGAGCAAGACAGAGAGCAGCCAGGGACTTTCTCTGTGCCACTCCCCTTACACTCAGTACCTAGTTTTAAAAGTTCTAAACTAGATTTTCCACACTCCATTATCCATTGCATTTCCTCACAGATTACTGGACACATCTTTCATTCCCACTAAGGAAGACAGTTGTTTTGTTGTTCGAACAGCTGCTGCTCACTTCTGTTTTGCTACAGGAATTTATGTGGAATAAGCCATTGCTTTTAAAGCAACAACCTCTCTGTGTGCATGTATTTTGAGGAATAGAGAGGAGGGAAA
>NW_010280405.1:0-374 GCF_000690775.1 Eurypyga helias
CCCTGTTTAAAACTGCAAACAAAGATAATAGAGGCAAAATTTTAAATCAGAAAACATTAAATTAGTGGCTTTTGTAAGAAGCGTGTTCCAAATATAGGTATTTTTATTCTAGGAGAGCTACTTTAACATTGAATGCTCAACTAGTTTAAAGTCGTTCATCCATTTATATTGTCATTACTTATTAGCCTACTGACCACTCCGGATTAAGCTTCTGATGTAGTTGTTTCTGTGGTGTCTAAAATAAGCTGCCGTGTGCAGCGTCACTTGTCCAAGCCCGACACTGCTGGGGAAAATGAATGCTGTAATACGTGAAATATCTAACAGACCTTTATGTGTGTTTTGACAGATCGGCAAAATGAGGTATGTCAGTGTTC
>NW_010280406.1:0-374 GCF_000690775.1 Eurypyga helias
TTTTTTTTTTCCATTTTTGCACAGTTTCAGTTCCATATACTACTACAATGACAAACATATATATAAATTTTACCCTTGCAATTCAGATGAACTGAGAAAATATTTTAAGTAGGTCAGATGAAATTAAGACAGTCACATTTTCATTTTATGAGCTTATTTAATCCCCAGTCATAAGGAACATCTGATTTTTTAATTTTTCTTTTTTTAAACTACCAATATTCCTTTTGAGTTTGAGCAGCTCCGTGGGTCAAAAGGAGCATTACCACGTATGTTCTACGAAGTGAAAATACATTAAAAAAAAAAACCCAGGCATAGTTCTTCATGCAACTCTAGCATGGCTTACAGCTGAGTAGCAAAGTAGCAGAAAATCAACC
>NW_010280407.1:0-374 GCF_000690775.1 Eurypyga helias
GTCCCCAGGGGACCTCCTCCAGGGAAGGGTTCAGCCAAGGAAAGCACCTGTCCCACAGCCCCACTGTGCCCCCCTGAGCATCCGCTACCCCCCAGCCCTGCCGGCCTCTGCACTCTTCCGGGAGAGCAGGGAGACCACGGGGATGGACAGGACGGCGTTCCCCGAGGACGAGGAGCCGGAGCAGGAGGGATCCCTGACGCCTCGGCGATGGGCGCGACGGGGAGGATCCGGGGAAGGCTCTGGGATTGGGGCTGGTGAGTAGCCCCGATACCGCGGGGATGAGCAGAGGTCCCGGCCGTGTTTTCCCGGTGGCGGAGTCACGGGAAGGTCGGATAGCCCTGACGCTACGGGGATGGGTGATTTTGGGATGAACC
>NW_010280408.1:0-373 GCF_000690775.1 Eurypyga helias
GTAGACTCAAGCTGCTCAACAACCAGAGCGAGGACATCTTTGCTGTCCACCTCAATGGAGCTGAAGAAGAAAGGGCCCCTGGCTGTGCGCATCAACTGATGTATGACTGGAGTCTTGCTGGACCACCTGCCAGCTTTTCACCTTCCCGAACAGATTCCCACCAAAGGCCCCTCACTTTCAAAGCTTTCAGACCTTTATTCTTCCCAACCAAGTAAATCCTGGGAGTCAACTAAACTCAACTTCAGTACCAAGCCCAATCTTTGCATTGTAGGTGAGTGTTTCCTGGGTGAGTTGCCAACAGCCAGCCTCAGACCTGCTCCCTAGAAACAGCATTTCCGAGTGGTGCTTAAAGCCTCAGAGCCAACTGACTAGT
>NW_010280409.1:0-374 GCF_000690775.1 Eurypyga helias
ATTTGGGAGATAGAACCTTTTACTTAAGGAAGTTTGTTGTTTATCTAGGCTTCTTTGCTCTTTTCAAAGGTTCTTTCAAATCAGAAATATACCCTTAAATTCTAATACAGTTTTAAAAATAATAGCCACCCTGCCTGTATGCAGTCTGCTCTTCTGACCTTCTTTTTAATTACCTTTTCTACCAGCTTTCTTAGTTTTGTGTAGTTCTTCAATCAGAAAGTTCTACAATGAAACCCTTGCTGCATCACTAAAGGTATTCAGCTGGGTCACTGTGTGACATTTAGAGTGACCTTTAAAAAAATCCCTTCCAGCATTTCTGGTTCTAAGCAGTGCTGTCTTGGGACTTCAGTTAAAAATAAGAAGCAGCTCCTCTT
>NW_010280410.1:0-370 GCF_000690775.1 Eurypyga helias
CAGCGGAGGGGGAGGTGCTGGTCTCCTCTCTCTGCTCACCAGCCGTAGGACACAAGAGGGGTCCTGCCATGACATCCACTAGCTCGTCCAGCACTCTGGAATGAATTCCACCAAATCCCATGGACTTGTTTGTGAACATTCAAATGGTACAGCTGGCCCCCTACAATTTCCGTGTCCACAGGTGGCACCATCGCTGTTCCCGCAGTCGTGGTCCCCCAGCTCAGAGGGTCGGGCAGCCCAAGGTCTCGCCTGAGCATGAAAGACTGAGGCACATGAAGCATTCCATGCCTCCGCTTCCTCTGCACGCCTCTTTGCCAGGGGACCATCTTCAGAAGTATGGGTCCTGTATTTTCCTTGGCCATCCTCTTGC
>NW_010280411.1:0-375 GCF_000690775.1 Eurypyga helias
CCTACATTTATTTAAAAGCATTTAGAAGAAACTCTGCAAAACATCAGATACCAGGGCATGAAGGGGCTTTTCTTGTCACTGTAACAAATGAAGGCGACATTAGTGTTAGAAGGGCAGCCACTGCTGAGCTCCAAACCAAGGTGTACTTACACAGGTAACTGACCACCCACTTCCTTCCCGCGATACCCAGGAAGTACTTCAGTGTCCGTTCACACACCAGCTCCTCATCTGCAGAGCAAACAGTAAGATCTTTCAGCTTTACCACTGCGGGGGGGAGGGCAACCCAGCAAAGCTAATTTGTACCTAAAAGCAAAAGTTTTCTGCTAAGGACAGCAGCAATATTCCATCTATAGAAAGGTTCTGAAATTCCAGTGA
>NW_010280412.1:0-375 GCF_000690775.1 Eurypyga helias
TATTCCATAGGGATCTGCCAGAAAACAGAACTATACACTACATATAGTTCAATATCTTTTAATACATTGATTTAAACTAATTTAAATTTGATTGGTAGGAAACGGGATGACAAGAGGCCAAGAAGAATATAATCAGTGGTAGAAGTTTTAGTGTGTACCTATTCCCTTTACCTAAAATCACTTGATCCTGCAATAAGAAACAGAGCAACCAGCAGTAGCTGTCCAAATAGCAATCAGGCATTTATAAGATCTGCTCCCTTAAGAAAGATGCCATGGAATGTGTAATACAGAGTTTTCACCAAAATTAAAGAATGTGCACTCCAGCCAGTCATGCTTAATAGCAAAATGATCTGATCAAGGGCTGTCACTTTTAAA
>NW_010280413.1:0-373 GCF_000690775.1 Eurypyga helias
AGGCCTCTTGTCCCTCCAGAGCCAAGAGCATCTCCCAGCTTGGCAGCGTCAGCAATCTTGCTGATGGTGCAATCAGCTCCTGCACCCAGATCGCTGACGGAGGTGTTGAGCAGGGACGGCCCTGGCAGTCAGCCCTGGGGAACAACGCTGGAGAGCGGTCACCGCTGGTGACCCAGCCAGGTCTAGCCCCCTTCGCCATGAGCCTTGGAGCTCTGCTGTCCAGACAGTTCCTCAGCCGGTGTCCCGGGAACCCGCCCCTCCCACAGCGGGGCAACGTGTCAGGAAGGATGCTGTGAGGGACCTTCGTACGAGCCCTGCTGAAATCCAGACAGAGGAGATGCGCTGGGCGCGTGACCTCATCCCAGAAGGCTCT
>NW_010280414.1:0-375 GCF_000690775.1 Eurypyga helias
TGCACAAAGTTCAGAATAGCTTATTTTGAGTTATAAGGTATTAATTTTTTGGGGAAACAAGTTAGCCTGGAGATTAATGTTTTGTATAATACCTACCTTTGGAAATTCATGTACTCAGATACATTTTCTGTAAATATTCCAAATTTCATTCAAATTTGACCTTGTGAGACTACTAAGGTGATGCATTTTCCATGTTTCTTTTGTCTTCTAGCACTTAATCAAGATTGCTAGTAATATTTTGTTTTATTGTCTATTTTGGTTTTGAACTGAATGCTTGCTTCTCAGGAAATTGTCAGCTGATAGAGGATATGTCAAATGTCAGAAAAGTTGTATTTCATCATTATGAAGATAAGAAGAATGATTATGAACAGAAGG
>NW_010280415.1:0-371 GCF_000690775.1 Eurypyga helias
CCTTAAACTGCATCTCCCATCTCTGGCTGCACAAACAGATACTGACTGGCAACACTCAGGCACACAGCCCACATTACTGAAATGCAGGCTTACCATGTTCTTCTTTGCTTCTCCTACAAATCTAGGTAGTTTTTGGGTGCTTTCAGGGCAATAAACTAGCTGGCTGGCAAAGTCCCGTCTTCAAGACAGACAGCCTAGGAAGATGAGCTACTCTGACAAAACCAGCACGTCTTCAGAATATCATGAAGGTTTTGACTCTGAGTCTTTTCAGAAAAGACATTAAAGGGTTGACAAATACAAGACCGAAAAACTTCAGCCATTTCCCTTATGTTTACGATGGATCACTAGGAGCTAGGCTGCAGCCCAGGGCT
>NW_010280416.1:0-373 GCF_000690775.1 Eurypyga helias
TCACAGTGAAGTTGTGGCGAGCCAGTTTCCTTCTGATTTTGGCCCACAGACACCTCAGGGCCTCTCGGGACCCTCCTCTCTTTCTTCGTCACATCTGATACAGAAAATGTTCTTATCATAAAGCAATTACAATCCAAATGTTTCGAGAGATGTGTGTGGGGAAAGAGAACAGATTGTGAGGAGAGGAAATTTGGGAGCAGCATGACTACTAGAAGAATGTGGAAATGTGATGTTGGGATAGCAGTAGTATTGTTGGGGTTGGGGATGAAGGAACAAGAGCCAAACCATTTGTCTTGGCAAAAGGTGCCTTGAAGAAATGTAACGGTGCAGCTTTGGCCCTGGTGTTGTGAGCCAAGTTCCCTTGCTCCCAGCA
>NW_010280417.1:0-375 GCF_000690775.1 Eurypyga helias
AGCCTTCTCTTCTCCAGGGAAAAAACCAGAACAAGGAATGATACATTACATTGTATGCCAGCCCTTGGTCAAGGTAGGAATAGCTGTATCTGTGATTCTGTTCCCGCTGCTTGAACCGCGATGTTTGCATCATCCAGGGAAGCTCCATACCTGCGCCACAGGGCTAATTCGGAGTTTACACCCACCTGTATTAATTAAGCACTTAACTGGAATGTAACCTGCTATATTTTGGCAGGTCTCAGTCTCCAGATTAGTTTTTAAATTAGAAAAGTTATCTGTAAATTGAAAATGGTCAGTGAAACAGCACCCTTGACAGTACTTTTTAATTAATAACTTGAATTGTAGAGCTCGGGAAAAAAAACTAAACAAACAAAA
>NW_010280418.1:0-372 GCF_000690775.1 Eurypyga helias
ACTCAGATCTCCTCGCTACAGCCTGTATCCTATCTCCTTTGTGCCTGGGGAGATGTAAATCCACAGCTCCATTGCCACTACAGAATGCCACAGTCATCCCATTGTGAAGGGGTGGACCTTCTGCCTGCCTTCTGCCTGTCCTGCAGAAGCTCTTTGGTTCTGTGATGATAACGAATTTTACCGGGGTAATAGAGCTTATTTCCAGTAGCGAGAGTGTCTATGTGGGCTGGGGAAAGCACTACAGTCCCTGCTCCAAACAGAGTGTTCTGTGAAGACGAGTCATCAAAGCTGACTGAAGCATCAGTCCTTAGCCCTGGCGTATGCACACCTCTAGGCTGCTGGGTCCGTGGCTCTGCTGGCTCTTCTGCTGGG
>NW_010280419.1:0-371 GCF_000690775.1 Eurypyga helias
TTCTCATGTCATTTGCCTGTACTGGGAGCTCACACTGCTGTTGGTCCTTAGCAGAGCTCTCCTTCTCAGTTACGCCAAGAACAGGTTCGGTTTATTGTTTGAATAAATTTGGTATCTGCCAAAGGCCGTTTTGGTTTTACATCCCAGCCATCCCCTGATAGACCTAACTGTGAAGGGTGATCACGTGGAGAGGAGTGAAAAACATGATTTCAGTGGTTTTTTCCCAAGTGTGCTTTGGTGTACACGTAAACAGTGAATGGTCAAAGTTGTAGTGCCTATCTTCACGCATTTGAGGAGATGAGAACTGGTTAAGTGGACTTTCATGGCTGGTTGCTTTCCAGCCAGACCTGGAATGTGGTGGCTCTACAGTT
>NW_010280420.1:0-365 GCF_000690775.1 Eurypyga helias
AGCAGCCAAGTGCAGACCTGCTTTTACAAGTCACACAGGTAACTCCTTCTGTGTGGCCCTACTTTTTCCGAGCTGATTCCCGTGCCTCTCATCAGCCACTTGCAGATGACTGAGGAGACCTATGTGCTGTTTTGGCAAACCTGTCACCAGTCACACTGACCTTGAGCTTACCTGTCGGTACTTCTTTTAAGGAGAAACTCTACCATCTCCTCATGATGTTTGGAGAGAGCAAGGGGGGTATATCCCTCCTGAAAGGATAAATAATCCCAGTTAGGAAAACACAGACAAGTTCCGCACCTTTTCAAAAGAGCAGCTTTACCCAAATGCCAAGGTTACCTGGTTCTGGGCATCGATACTGGCATTAT
>NW_010280421.1:0-374 GCF_000690775.1 Eurypyga helias
GCTGAGATGGTAATTACACCTTTTTGTGTGTTGGCATGTCCTCGTTTGTTTTCCCAGATCGCATAAAGCTCATCTGCTAATCCATTCCTGAGAAGTATGGCTGGTTTAGGCTATCATTTCTCCTCTTTAGAGTTCGGGGGCAGAAGGCAAAGAAATGTTTTGGACCTGTGTTTTTAGGAAAACGGGTGGTTTGTGGAGGCGAGGAACGCTTCCAGGCTGCAAGAGAGCTTTGTTCTCTCTGCCATCGAGCGAGAGTCTATGTCCCGCTACAAGTTTCAGCACATTTTTTAACAACAGACCAGGTTGGAAGACCACCTGAGGGGCTTGAAGGTGCACGAGTCCAAGGGAGCTGGCAAGATGCACCCACAGGTCCT
>NW_010280422.1:0-375 GCF_000690775.1 Eurypyga helias
TGCCGTGTTGCTTTAGACAAGCTCTGCCTAGGACTGAGCACCTTTACGCATAGATGGCTTGAGAAAGTAGAAATGTGGTTTCCCCCTAACAGTAGCTAACACTTTTTCAAAAGCATTCAGTGCTAAGATACCTTATCAGCAGAGTATCTGCAAGCTTCGCATAACAGCTTTAGAAGGAGGGCAGAGCAGGCAAGCATGGGGCGTCTATTCCCAAGACCCTGGTTATTGCTGCAGGCCCTCCCCCACCTATCGGTGTAGTTCTCTTAGATTGAGCCCAGGCACCTTTTTTATCGATGTCACTCAGATGTCAACAGAAAGAGAGCTCTAGGCCGGGTGATAATTTTGGCAAAGGAGTTTTAGATTGGATATTGGGAA
>NW_010280423.1:0-372 GCF_000690775.1 Eurypyga helias
CGTTGTTCAACGAATTGAGGATGCTACACTCAGGCAGACACATAATGCTAGGTTACTTGCACTGTTTATACAGCTTCAACAAGCCTTACGACAAAGATCACAGCAATATTGCATCATTCACATACGTAGTCATCAAACGACGGAAGGTTTGGGGTTAGGGAACCAGATGGCAGATCAATTGGTTGGAATGAGTGTGCAACCTCTGAGTCAATTTGAGGCTGCACGGGTTTCACATAATCAGTTTCATCAAAACGCAAAAGGCCTTAGTCGGCAATTCTCTCTCACCAATGCTGAAGCACAGGGCATTGTTCGCACATGCCCACAATGCAGCCATCATGGACCGGGTCTAGGGGTAGGAGTCAACCCCCGAGG
>NW_010280424.1:0-364 GCF_000690775.1 Eurypyga helias
ATTTTTTTCAGCTTGACATCAGTGTCAAGTGCTGGTTAGTTCCTCTGCATGGACAGGGACAGATCCTGACCTGGTATGAACAGGCACAGTGGTTCCCTGGACCAACAGCACTGGTCCCACATCAGCATCTACCCCTTCTGCTTCCAAAATGTTCTCCTCCCATGGAGAAATGCCACCCATATGGGACAAGAGGAGAGGAACTTAACTTGGGCATAAATCCCCAGTCATTTCTAAGAAACATTCAGCTCCACTGGAGGAAGGCATGCACTGCTCTCAGCTCGCTTGACCTCAGCACAAATCTATTGCCTTTGTGAAGCCCCAGCTACTGGAGACAGGTGATTAGTGCTCCAAATCCAGTAATTTT
>NW_010280425.1:0-374 GCF_000690775.1 Eurypyga helias
TGGGGGTGATGACACGTGCCCAGAGCAGCCTGACTTGTCCTGCAGCTTCACCCACTGCTCCAGGTCAGCAGCAGCTCTTCTGCCAGGAAGGAAACCAGGTCACTTTAGAAGCTGGATGAACCGTCACCAAATCTGTGTCAATCCTGCCTCATCCAGGATGTAGAAGAACCTCAGATCCATCCTGAAACAATTCATTGCCTCCAAAGCAGCAGCCTGCATCACTGCCCGGAGCCAGAGGTGCCCAAGAATCCAAACTCCGTGGGCCGGGGAGCAGTGCGGGGCGTGTGTGAGCAGGGAAGGGAGAGCCAGAGACCCTGCATGTGGGTACAGCCCAGACACGCTGTCCTGAGTCCAGCTGAGTTCAGCCGCAAAGA
>NW_010280426.1:0-372 GCF_000690775.1 Eurypyga helias
GGATTGCTCTAACATCTAGGCATCCATAATTTAATGTTTTTTAAGTTATAGCTCAGTTCCTGTCCTCTAAATTTGTTAGTTACGGAAGAGTCTTACCTAGTGGTTAGTTTTTTGTATTCTTTGTCTCACCTGATGCCATACTATTAAGTCTGTGTTTCAGCCCATGACAAGCTGTATTTGAGTCTCTCTCATAATCTTGCAAAATTACATAGTTCTTTATGATTTTGAATTTCCCCACTTCCTTGAAAAACATACAATCAATAAATAAGTAAATAACGTGGCCCATCAGCAATCCTGAAATACACACACTATGGAAAGCATACTGTATGATACCAGAATGACTTCCTGCCTTGCTTCAAGTTTTTTGAATAA
>NW_010280427.1:0-375 GCF_000690775.1 Eurypyga helias
ACTCACGCGCTGAACTAGAAACTCGTGTGCCAGTACTGGCTTTGAAGTGGCCTCCTTTATGACCCAGCGCTGACTTCTTTCAGCTGCCAAAACTGAGGATGGATTTGTCAGCATCAGCACGAAATTATTCTCTGTGAACACGGAACATTTAACTTCCATTGAACAAGTCTTAATTCTTGCCTGTTTAGCTCCAGACACTAGTCGGTACCAAGTATAAAAAAACTCATTTTGCATGCCCGGAGGAAAGGGACTAGAGACTCATTGGAAAGCATTTGGCATCTACTGTGGTTTGCTCGTACTGACACTGTAATGAGGGTGATACAATTGTGATGCTTCCTTTATGAATTGCTTAATGTCTTGTGGGGTTTTTTGTTT
>NW_010280428.1:0-370 GCF_000690775.1 Eurypyga helias
GACTGCAACTCAAGGAGATGATTTGCAGTATAACCTGTTGACTTCAGGAAAGAGCAAAGGCTTGATAAACACGATTCCTCTGTTTAACCTTGGACATGGGCTCCTTAAATAAAGATTTCTCTGTCAAAGAAATCCAAAGAATGTGATGCAAGCTATTATGCTATTTACCACCATTAAAAAGTGATGAACCAAAAGTGCTATTTTAGCACCCAATCTCACTCACTCCTCTCCACCTTCAATAAACTCGTTTGTGTCTTGGATATTCAGGTGATTTTAGAGAGCTTAAACTACATTCTCTCCCATAAAACAAAAATAACTGAAGCTTATATACACAGATATTTACATCACATTATAGTTCAACCTTTTTTTT
>NW_010280429.1:0-372 GCF_000690775.1 Eurypyga helias
AGCTTATTAAAATTCCCAAAGTTGAACTGCCAAATGAAGCACATGCCTTTAACTTCGACTTGTCAAACGTGGGCAAAGATAACCCTCAGGGAAGCTAGGGACTCCTGGCTTGCCTCTTCCGAGCACCTCTGAGGGCACTTGCTTGAGGGCACTCGCTTCCTTGGGAAAGAGCACCGTCAGTGAAATTACACTGGATTCCTGGTAGAGGTGAGGTCACATTTTAGCTGCTGCAGCTCTGCCTAATTCTTCATGACGTGCCTGGGTAGTTTCAGTGTCTTTTTGTACTTCCAGATCTAATTCGGACTGGCTTTCCCGAGGTCCTTTGTTGCCAGCTCTCAGCTCGTGCCAAGTGCCTGCCAAGTTAGTGCAAGA
>NW_010280430.1:0-375 GCF_000690775.1 Eurypyga helias
CCCAGGCACTGGCACTTGCCGCCTGCCTACAAACCAGGGCCTGTTTGCTGGCAAGCTGGCTCCCCCAGACCTTGGCTCTGCTCCTCATACGGCTCAGGTGCAGACCACTGAGCAGCCTGCAAGAGAAGCTGCTGAGCTGCCTGTCTTGGATACGCAGGGTCAGGATGTGGTCGTGCCCTCCCTGCTGGAGTTAAATTTAGGAGAGCTTCTGGTGGCTCTGGGTCTTTGTGTGAGTGTCTGGCATGTGCCTGGGGTCTCGGGGATGCGCAGTTGGTGCTGGTATGGCAGAGAACAATCCCCGCGAGTCACTTGCTGTCATTTCTGCCCTTCCCCAGTGATGCGCAACGTGAAGTTGAAGATCCTGGATGCTGTGAT
>NW_010280431.1:0-375 GCF_000690775.1 Eurypyga helias
TGTCTTGGGGCTGGAAGTGCACCTGCGAGATGGGGAACGGGGAAGCAAAATGTGAGGCGTCGCTAAGGAGCAACTTATCGCCCCAGCTGGAGGGAGAAAAGCCATAAGCTGGAGCTGAGAGTTGCAGGCGTTTCTGGGAGGCCCACGGACTTCTCCCTCCCCTCAGCCCAAAAGAGCAACCTTGTAAAGATCAGCTAATCCCAGGGAGATTCCTACCACCCCCATATTTCAGGAGACATCTCAGCCAAACCCCAAGCACTCTCCATGCTACACTGTCTGCCTCCTTCCCTCTGCCATGGTAAGCTGCTCCAAAACCAAGTGTAGGACCAAGGGGCAGGTATGTGCTGAGAAATCCCAGAGGAGGAGGAGGAGGAA
>NW_010280432.1:0-375 GCF_000690775.1 Eurypyga helias
TCTTCCTCCAAAACTAATAATCCTGCTTGCTGTTCAGGTACAGAGCTGCATAATGGCAGGTCAAGTTAAATTCCATTGGATTTCTTTTACGGAATGATCCAGGATTTTGCCCCTCTAGCACTCTGAGTGGCAGACAAAAGCCAGCAGTTGAACCAGGGTGTCTCATTTAACAGTGCAGAACACTACCCGTGGATTCTGGTGTCTGCTGCTCCCTTTCAGGCTGCTCTACACTTCACTTTCTCCTCAGTTTTAAAGAAAGTGTCGGTGTTCGTGACCTAAGCAGAGCGTGTTTCTGTCTCTGAGCCGATGTCTTGGGTTATAATACAGATTCCCTCAGGCTTTACAGTGTCTAAGGCTAAAGATAAAAGGTGACTT
>NW_010280433.1:0-373 GCF_000690775.1 Eurypyga helias
TTTCCAGTTTGTGTAGGAGCAGTGAAAAACAGCTTTGCATCTTCATAACACTACAGCAGTTCATTGATTTGCACTATGATCTAGAGACTGGGATCTGTGCTTCCCAAGGAGCTTAGGAAGCCTGGCGACATGCGCTCAGTACTTAAGATAGAAATTGGAAACTCTGGCTATGGAAATCAGGACTGTGTTAGCACCCATCCATGGTATCACCTTGTCTGTGTTGCCACGTAGCTCCCCTCACTGCAGTATGTCTGCCTGCTTATCCTGCCTCCTGTTAGCTCTGCTGTCTCCCACTGCATGCTGCAGGGTGCACAGTACCAGGCCATAGAACATTACCTCCTCATCCATCATTCCACAGCCCAACCTGCTGCAC
>NW_010280434.1:0-375 GCF_000690775.1 Eurypyga helias
CATCCCGCATCCCCACTGCATCCCGTGTTCCCTGCCTGGCTCGGCGACAGGATCCCCTCGGCCGGGTCGGAGCTTCGCCGGCTTTCCTTGGCAAGGAAACGCCTTGGCCGGGGGATCCGGGATGTGTCTGGATCCTGCTGTTATTACCAGAGTTTGTTCTCCAAACAACATCCAGGAAGCAGGAGTCTCCGCTCCCGGGCCACCTTCCAGAGTCCCTTCTCTTCCCTGTCCCGCTCCCAGACCCTACGGCTTCATCCAGGGGGGATGCACAGGCCGG
Organism: Eurypyga helias; assembly: GCF_000690775.1. NCBI lineage: Eukaryota > Metazoa > Chordata > Aves > Eurypygiformes > Eurypygidae > Eurypyga > Eurypyga helias. The sequence continues at coordinate 278 of NW_010280434.1, forward strand.
TGGAGCACCCCGGGGACCGGTCAACCGGTCAGTGGTCGGGCGCTGCCGAGGGGCAGGATGGGACCGCGGGGGCCGGGGGTGCCAACCGGGACACCCCC
>NW_010280435.1:0-375 GCF_000690775.1 Eurypyga helias
CTCGTGTGGTGGCACCCCCAGGACATTGGTGTCTCCAGGATGGCACTTGTCCCCAGGATGGTGGTGTCCCTGGGACAGTGACATCCCTGGTATGGTGGCATCCCCAGGAGAGTGGTGCCTCTGGGACGGTGACGTCCCTGCTATGGTGGCACCCTCCAGACAGTGGTGTCCCCCAGATGGTGGCACCCCCTGGGCAGTGGTGTCCCCAGGACCGCGGTGTCCCCAGGGCAGTGCTGTGGCAGGCAGGACATCCTGTGCGAGGCCGGGGCAGTCCGTGCTGCTGACTCAGCCACGGCCCCACGGGTTTCCTGCCCGGGAGGGAGACAAGAGGGGCTGCAAGCACAGCAGGGCCGGGGGGGCTTCCTTCCCGGGGCA
>NW_010280436.1:0-375 GCF_000690775.1 Eurypyga helias
GATGGGGACACCACGGTCAGGGGATGGGGACACCATGACTGGGGCGTGGGGACAGCATGGCCGGGGCTTGGGGACACCACGGCCAGGCGTGCTGTGGTCAGGACTTGGGGACACCGTGGTCAGGACATGAGGACACTGTCACCAGGACATGGGGACAGCCAGGCCAGGGCATGGGGAGGGACACTCTGCCCAGGGACACTGTGGCCAGGAGAAGGGGACACTGAGGTCAGGGCATGGGGACACCACGCCCAGGGCATGGGGACACTGTGGCTGAAGCGTGGGGGTGGCGTGGTCAGGGTGTGGGGACACCACAGCCAGGGACACTGGTCAGGACATGAAGACACTGTGGCCAGGGCCTGGGGACACCCCAGCCGG
>NW_010280437.1:0-376 GCF_000690775.1 Eurypyga helias
CCCCAACCCCTTGGTGGCCCCATTGTGTGACCCCAACCCCATGGTAACCCCATTGGGTGACCCCAACCCCCTGAGATGTCCCCTACATGCTCCCTATGGCCCTGCAGGGTGTCCCCACGGCGTCCCCACTCACTCATGCCGTTCTTGAGGGGCGAGAGGACCTCCATGCCCTCGCGGGCCACGTGCAGCGCGTTGGTGTCGATGTAGTACACCTTCCCCCCCTTCTTGTCCTTGTCACCGTCCAGCTCCAGGGCCACCTCCTCGGGGGACAGCAGCCCCACCGTGGTGGGGAAGTCCGCCTGCCACCACCCCGTCACCACCGCCGCGGGGACACGGCGCGGCCGTGGGGACGTTGGTTTTGGGGTGGTGGCCATGG
>NW_010280438.1:0-375 GCF_000690775.1 Eurypyga helias
GTGCTCACCGCAGCTCCGCATCCCGGGCAGGACTTGCACCCTGGAGATTGAATTCTGTTTCCCCCGGGTGTTGCCCTCTCCTTCCTTTGGCAGCAGCATCTGCAGAGCAGCTGGGGTTGGGTTATCTGCTGCGTGGTGGGGGGTGTCAGGTGAGGGGCTTCACCCTTTGGCAGAGTAAGGAGGACAAGCAGCAGCCCCACAGGTGCCACCGGTTGGGTTTGCTCCAGGAGCCGAGCACAGCTGGAGAAGGTTGTGGGCTGGGGCCTGGCGTGACCCACAGGAGGTGCTGGTCAGCCCTGAGGGCTGGTGGGAGCCTGTGGGCCACTTCTCTCCCCCGTGGTTTAGGGATGGTCCAGGTGCGATACAAACGCGTGC
>NW_010280439.1:0-375 GCF_000690775.1 Eurypyga helias
AAAAAAAAATCTTTCTTGTTGAAATAGAATCTTCACAGTTGGGAACTTCAATGGTCAAGGATACCCAACTGCCCAAAGCAAAGACACTGTTTCAAGGTCTGAGTTCAGGCACTCTGTTGGTGTATTTGTAGGTGAAGGGAATACCACATCCCTCAGAGGTCTCCGCTACCAAATCTTCAGGAAAAAGTACAACAAAGTGTTTGTATTTTAACATTAAAGCTTCAGTCTAGTAAATGTTTCCAGCTATCTGCACTGGAAGAGCCTGAAGTCAAAACAGCTCCATTGCCTTGGCTGCTGCAGCACCTGTGTTTTCAAATGCACAGCACAGTCCACTCACATCTCCTCTAGCTGCCCTATGGATCGTGGCTCATTCCC
>NW_010280440.1:0-373 GCF_000690775.1 Eurypyga helias
AGAGATGCCATCCTTCAGATCTTACAGGGCTATCGAAGCCTGGATTCAGAACTTCTCAGCCGCCCACGGCTTGACTGGGGGGTGGGGGAGGGATAAAAATCTTCAAGGGGGAACAAAACAAAAGGAACTGCGTAACTATTTTTTCCTTCAGGAGCTGGATCAACTTCCCAGAACGTCTGCCGAGTTTTACAGAGATTGGCGCAGATGCTTAAAAAGCGGAAAAGAAAAATACCAGTTTCTGCTTGAACTCGGAGGGAAGGCCTTGGGCAGAATCTTTCAGGCTGACTTGGGCTGTGGCCTCCTGGGTGAATTCCTTACGGTGCTGGCAGGGAACGTCTGTCACGAAGACAGAGATGCCATCCTTCAGATCTTA
>NW_010280441.1:0-376 GCF_000690775.1 Eurypyga helias
ATCGAACGGAGGGGATGCTGCAAACAAAGGTATCACTTGCCTGGTCCCATCCCCTGGGGTGCGCAGGCTCGTGCAACTAATGCCATGCCTCTTGTTGACCACCGTGCCTGGGAAAGGAAGAAAACCTGCCTTTCTGCGAGAGTTGTGATGCAGAGCTATGCTTTACCTGGCAGGTTTTGTGAAGCAGCGGCCCTCAGATACTGGCCGTGGGGTCTGAATGCAAGGCAGAGATAACACAGTTTGTCTTTGTTCGGATGTTATTACATCTGATCTAAACATAACAGCCCGAGACGCATCACATGGCGAATCAATATCATTGTTTGTTAATCCAAATGCCATCCGACACACATATTTTTCTTCCTGCCTAGCTAAGACC
>NW_010280442.1:0-376 GCF_000690775.1 Eurypyga helias
TAGTTACAAAGCCATCACATATTTATGGGAATGCAGCCATCCTTAATGCTTCCCCCCTCCCAGTGCCGAGGCCGGGGCAGTGTGAGGAGTGTGACAGCCAATGGTGCAACAGCATCTCCCTCTCCACGCTCCTTCGTGGTTGTTTCCATTGCTCTTCTTGTGTCCCTCTAATAAATCCAGAGGAAAACCAGCTGGTGATGCTCATCCTGGCTATTTGTGCCTCCCACCCCTTCCAGTATGGCATTGGCAGAGTGACCATCAACAAAAGCCAACTGGTCCTTGACGGGAGGGTGGCAGGGATGGTGGGGCTGCTCTCAGGGCTGTGTGTGGGCTTTACAGGCTGTGGGGCTGTGAAATGCTCTGTGGGGTCCATGAA
>NW_010280443.1:0-376 GCF_000690775.1 Eurypyga helias
CTCCTGCTTTTGAGGCAAAGAGTATAGCTCCCTGTTTAAAGCCCAGGAGTTTCAAGCTTCTGGCATAATCTGCATATACAGCATGGATCAATTTTTGTAAAGGAAGCATTAAGGAAAACACAAATGGACAGCAAAATGAAAAATTCTTTTTTCTCCTCACTGCTCCTCTCTCCCAAGCTGAAAATGCTCAACATTGCTGCCAACTAGGCTAATCCAGTATTTTTCAGCCTAAATAAAGACATGAATGTTGCTTTAAATTCTACTACTGAATGCATATTACCATTTATCACGCAATATGCAGCGTGCTATAAGCTAAATCAGATACATTTCAGGAAAGCATAAGTACCTACCATAATAGCATGTCATAACTTGCAAA
>NW_010280444.1:0-376 GCF_000690775.1 Eurypyga helias
ACCCAAACCATGCTATGATTCTATCATGGAATGAAACAAGATCCCGTGGCTGCTTTGTAGGAGGAGAGCTTGTTCCTGCCTGAAACGAGCACACCTTCCTTCCCCTATCCTCAGAGCATGGGACTTTTAGCCCCTGTGCAATTACTCCTGAAACTTCTGGCTTCCTAGGTCTGACCTGGCATCTCTGCTGTGCAGCAGCATTTTTCAGAGAAGAGAGAACACAACTATGCTATGTGTGTAGCACTGTACTAGCTATTGGGAAGGGAACGGGGCTGAGATGGTACGAGTGGCAGCAGCATATCAGAGGTGGACCCATTTATTCAAGGCCATGTGCAGGATGGTGTTAGGTACGTGTCATGTTTTAACTCTGGCTAGC
>NW_010280445.1:0-376 GCF_000690775.1 Eurypyga helias
TTAAAATTGGGGAGTGAATTGCTGAAGGAATAGGAACTGAAATTTAGTGTATCAAGCTGAGGGATCCAGAACAGAAACTATGCAGTGTGCCTCTTGTACAAATAAGTTGTAGTTGGATTGTGTGGTGAAGCAGTCCTGGGCAGAATGCGGTTCAACTCAGCTTGACGAATGTTCCTGTGAAAGAAGATGGAGCAGTGGATGTTGTTTTGAGCTGGGACACAGATCACTGCTGGCTAACATTCAACCTCCCATTCACCCTAAAGCTCAGGTCCTTTCCAGTCTCCACAGCCAGCCTGCTTCTAGTCTGTACTACTGTCCGGCAGTACGGACAGTACTGTGCACTGAGGCTGATTAGTCCAGCCTCAGTGCACAACTT
>NW_010280446.1:0-375 GCF_000690775.1 Eurypyga helias
TGGGGCTGATGGGGCAGCAGGACAGAGGCCCCCCAGAGCTGCTGCTCTGTAGGCACGGCCGGGAGGAGGCTGGAGCGCTGCAGCCTGCCAGTCCTGTCCAGGGCAGGAGGCAGCTGAGCCACCTCCTACGGGGACAGCAGCGGGTCAGGAATCCTCACCTCTGCCACGAGCTGGCTCTTATCCTGCAGGCAGTACCACAGCGGGAGCAGGCTCTGGTGCACGTGCCCCCGCAGCGGCCTCTTGCCGCTTCTCTCCACAAACGCCATCACGTCTTCGAAGAGGCGAATGGAGAGCACTTGCACGTGGCTGCACTCCTGGTGGAAAGGAAGAGGGCAAGAGCTCAGCACCATCTGCTCCAGGCCCACCTGGGCAGGG
>NW_010280447.1:0-375 GCF_000690775.1 Eurypyga helias
ATCTAGTCTTCTGCAATTACTTTCATTAAAAGAGCAGAAAATTAAGATCTTCGTATCTGAAGTGTTTCTTTCTTGCTTGATGGCTGATAGCAAGAATTGCTAGATGAATTGTAATCAGATCAAGGTTTTTCTTTCCAGGTCAGTCATCTCTTAATCAGCAGAATCAGATTGCAGATCTGCAAGAAAAGTTAAAAATGCTAGAAGAGAGAACTAAGGAGGCTGAGAAATCAGCAGAATTAGCGGAAGCAGATGCTAGAGAAAAGGACAAAGAGCTTGTTGAAACTCTGAAACGAATGAGAGACTATGAACTGGTAAGCAATTTGTCAGAGTGGACAGTGTATTTAGTCATATTTTTAGTCTGTCTTTTGTCTTTCC
>NW_010280448.1:0-375 GCF_000690775.1 Eurypyga helias
AAAAGGGGCAGGTCCAGTGTATAAACTGGAAACTTTTCCAGGGCATGTATTACTGCAGGTGCCAAATCAGAAGTTTGCCCACATCCTGGCTCTCCAGCTAGCAGGAACCGTGGCCTGCAAGATGTTGGCTGGTAATAAGCATTTCTAGAACCAGAAGAAGACAAGTTTCAAAATGTAATTACAAATAGGCACACAGATAAGGTCTGTGGACCACTCTGACTTAGGTAAAAAGGGCTGGGTCATTCAGTTTGATGGCTTGTCCTGGTTTCAGCTGGGATGCAGTAATAATCTGCTTCCCAGCAGCTGCTGTAGTTTACACTAAGCCAAGGATTTTTTAGCTTCTCAGACTGCACTACCAGCAGGGAGGCTGGGGGG
>NW_010280449.1:0-376 GCF_000690775.1 Eurypyga helias
GAGCCGAGCAGGCTGGACAGGGGAGACCTGCTCTTCACTACCTTGCCGGAGTGGCAGCTCTGGGCCGGTGCTGGAGGCCTGCTGCTCCTCTGCTGGTGGCTCTGCTGGCAGCTCTGGAACAGGAGCTGTGAGCCAGGAAGCAGCCGCAAGCATGGCAGTTCCAGAGGCCAGGAGGAGGAGGAGGAAGACGGCAAAGACCCACTACATATGGAAAGGTGTCTGCACGAGTACATATTGTGGCCGCTGCCAACGAGGGAAAGAACGTGCACAGTAGTGGAAGAGCTGGTCAATGACCTTCTCTGTGCCTGCCGAAGCCTGTCTGGCAACAGCTTTGTGCCGCGGCTGATGGATGCTGTTGGGGTGGGTGGCTTCCTAG
>NW_010280450.1:0-376 GCF_000690775.1 Eurypyga helias
CCCACCCACCCCCCAAAAAAAAATTAGGCTATTAAGATCTGGTTTTATTGCTTTAACTTTTTTTTTTAATAAGTTTAGGGTCATATTTTAAAGCTATTTAAGTACCTACAGTTAGCACCTACATGCCTAGCCTCTCTGTGTCATTAGGAATTAAACTGACATGCTCAGAAATTCAGTAAGCATCGAGCGTAATTTTAGGTGCTTAAACAACTGTGAAAACAGCTCACTGCGAGCCATTAGGAGCTTGTTTTTATTTTCATAGGCAATGGGAACCTGGACTCCAGTTGACTTTTATCAAGATCTTTGAATGCTTGGCTTGTTTAAAAGTCAAGCACTAGGTAACAAAACATTACATGGGTCAGGGCAGTCCCAAGCA
>NW_010280451.1:0-376 GCF_000690775.1 Eurypyga helias
GGTTTCCTTCAGAAGATGCCTTCCATGGAGACTGTGTCTGGTCCACATTTTTTAGCTCTATCTGTATAAGACCAGAGGAGAGTGTTTCAATGTTTTTAATACCAAGGTTTTTATTAGATGCTCAGCAATGGCTGGAATAACATCAAAACATTCAGCCTCCATGAACTGCCAAACACCCTGTGGATGTGGGGTGATCCCACACAGCTCCCCTGACCGTGAAGAGTAAGAAATAATACTTTTGCACTTGCCCAGTTCCTGATCTGCAGACACAGCTGCTGGCTCTTCACACCTCACTGCTCTCACCTCCCCACCCCGGGCTGCAGGGGAAGAAGAAATGCCTCTCATCCTCCCCTCTGGGCTGGCTTGCATCAGTCCC
>NW_010280452.1:0-375 GCF_000690775.1 Eurypyga helias
GAGAAGATGTGTTACAAACGGGTAGGCAGCAGGGCTTGAGTTTAGGGAGCGGTTGTCGGTGTGATCTGTGAAGCAACCGCTGAAGCGGGTTGCAGGTTTCCTCAGCGTAGCTTCCCAGCCCTTAGTTTCCCAAGAGGGAGTTTTTGTCCAGTATAGGTTTCTTGTTCCGTTCCCGGAATGATCAATGGGAAGGCTGAATTTGCATGGCGCACCTCAGGGACAATAAAAAGGGGTGATCTCGTTAGAGCGTTAGTTGGTAAATTCTGTGGGGAGCGGGTGGAGAAGGCAGCGTCAGCCAGCAGAGTTCCTTGCAGAGCAGCTGGACCCGAGGCAGTGTATGAAGTCTTTCTGTACAGATCTTTGTTTGTCTTTTAC
>NW_010280453.1:0-377 GCF_000690775.1 Eurypyga helias
GTGGGCACGGACCGGACAGGCTTCACCTTCAAATACAGGTGCTGCTGTGTTCCCTTTGCCCCTCCTGCGTCCTACCCGCTCTTCTGCACATCCAACCTGCTGCTCACCTCCCTCCTGCACACCCCACATACACGATAGCATGGGTCAGCTTTTCCCATAGGCTGTGAAGAGCGCTTTTTCTTCTAAGAAATGTTGTTGTTCCCATTTGACCTTATGGGAAAACCGAGGTCTGGTGTTCTCCTAAATCTTTAGGCAGCCAGCCAGTGGCTGAGTTAGCGTTAGAGGGATCTGTACTGCCAAGCTTGCACCTCGTTCTGAGATCCAAGGTCTGTCTTCAAGTTCTAGTGCTTTCTGGTCTGGAGTTTTGTCTGTATCCA
>NW_010280454.1:0-377 GCF_000690775.1 Eurypyga helias
GTTCATTTGGGTCCCTCAAATTCACTGAGCAACAGAGCAATGTACTCTGTCAATCAAGCTTTATTTCATGAGCTCCGTAGGGGAAAATCAAAACAAGGGCTCCATTCCCTTTTGACAAACTAGTCCAGCTTGTCAATTCTCTAAATTGCATCAACAATTCACACGCTCATTAACTCACAAAGACACTAACACACACTTTGCTTAAGAGCCAAAGAGTTGCCTGGGCCGAGTAAGAGGGTGCTCATCCTTCCCCCTGTGTCATGCTGCAGGTGTCCCCTCCATCACCCTGGGAAGCACATGAGCCCAGCTGATGCTGGATCCGCTTCTGAAAGCTTTTCGGGATAAGCTGGCGTATGCCTGCCTTCCAGCTTGGAAGT
>NW_010280455.1:0-375 GCF_000690775.1 Eurypyga helias
ATCTCATAAAACAGAAGCTTTTGTGAATTTTTTGTCCTAATGTTGCTAAAGAAAAACAAATCAACATGAAATTTCAGATTTTAGCTATGTAAATTTCCTTTTTTTCTGGAAAGTTTTAAAATCCTTTTGAAAATATCAAAGGTTATTTTCACATGAAGGGGAATTTTCACATTTGAACTTGTGCAATCTAAGTGAGGCTTTCCTTTTCCCACTTATTAAATAGAAAATAAATATTAGGTCCTTGGTGAGATTCAGTTCTCAGACATGCCAGTGTGCAGGACAACTTTTTTATCCATATTTCTGCACTGTAATCGGGAGAATTTTAGACATCTATAATGATGTTATAATTAAAATGGAATATAATTACCCTTCAAT
>NW_010280456.1:0-377 GCF_000690775.1 Eurypyga helias
TTTCTGGGCTCCCAGCGCACATGGCTGGCTCATATCCAGCTACTCATTCACCAGTACCCCCAAGACTAACAATGCATGAAAACAGAGGAACCTTACCAGGCTCTGTAAGTTCCTAGGCTAATAACAGTTAGAGCCCAAAAATGTAAAGGAAAGTAGCACGTATGTTCACGATTGTCCCTATGTTCTCCCATAGGCATCTGCTCTTAGCCAGTGTCAGAGCTAGGGTACTGGACTGGATGGTCAGTGATCTGATCCTGTACTGCACTCATATGTTTTTCCTTCCTTTAATCTAGAAGAACACATAACGTTTTTCCTTCCAAGACAGTATACCATCAACAGACAAGAATTACATCAGCGAGTGCACCCTCAGCAAGTTT
>NW_010280457.1:0-376 GCF_000690775.1 Eurypyga helias
CCTTTCACATCCCACCTTCCCATCCCCATCATCGTGGCCAGCTTAGGTTTGCTTTCCCTGTCATGCCTACAGTAGCAACAAGGTCATCTCCAGGGGCCAGACAGACGATTCCCTTAGCTGTGAAAAATCACCACTTCTGCCTCTTTGGGGAAGTTGCTTGCTTTAGGATTGCCTTCCTTTCAAAGCATTGGGTACCCTAGAAAGCTCAAAGGGTGGAGGAGAAGGCAAGGAAGGAAGTCAGGGCCAGGCATCTCTCAATGATGGGGCAGATAAGACCTTGCAGTAATGCAAAGATGAAGCCAAAGCCTCAGCCCTGCCAGGGGCCTCCCAGCCTCATGCACTGCAGAGGTTTCGCTTCCAGTATCCCCAGAGGAGG
>NW_010280458.1:0-377 GCF_000690775.1 Eurypyga helias
TTGCTGGCTGGTGTTAAACCATGACCAGTAGGCAAAAAGAGCTTTAGTGAAGCTTCTGATGCTAACATAGTGTTCTCATAAGCTACCTAAAAATGGTCTAAATTAAGTTATCCTTAAACGGAAAACCAGTTGGAAAACTATATTGAAAGAGGTATCACTGGTTCCCTGTTAAACAAGAATAAACCACCTTTAATTCTACTGTTGACCTAATCAATGTTTTCCTTAATGAGCAATATGATAAAATGATAGCTTTAAGAAATTTGAAATTATGAAACCTGAAGGTGTTGCCAAGCTGCAGATAGCTGTAAGCATTCTTCCTGACAGAACTAAAATTCAAAATGACCATTGCATATTGGTATGCTGGATTCAGCCAGGAA
>NW_010280459.1:0-376 GCF_000690775.1 Eurypyga helias
CTGGCACTCCTTCTGTGTCAGACAACCCGCCCGACCACCAGATGTGGGATTAAATCAGAGTCTTCCAGTTGACTAAATCCGAGTTAGAAATCTGGGGGGACACAGACACTGCTCTGACCGGCTAGGGGAGGATGTTCTGAATTTCATTTTTCTTTCAAACGTGGCATTGTTTACACTGAAATGAGAGTAGGTTCATAGACATCAAGAAAAGGAAGGAGAAAAATTTCCTCGGCTCCTGGAGTAATTCAAACATCAGTCACCGTGACACATCTGAACAATCCCTCAGAGACAACACTGACACTGCATGCAACGGGAACAACTCATTCAAGAAATCCAGGAGCACTGGGTCACCCTCATCCATTTCTCCATGAGACTC
>NW_010280460.1:0-377 GCF_000690775.1 Eurypyga helias
TCCTTCTCCTTCTCCTTCTCCTTCTGTTCTAAGGCCTCTGAGGTTACAGTAGGAACCTAAATCTAGTAGATGAATTTTCATTAAGATGAAGATAGAATGTAAATAGTATTATTTATTTACAGCATCAAAATAGAGAACAATGAAATATTTCCTTAAACTACTGGAATTAATGAAAATAAAATACATTGGTAGTACTTTTTCTTAATTAGAAAGGTCTTGTTGTCCCTTATCCAGATGGTCTTTTACTTTCTCCTGGCCAGGTAGTATCCTGGGTTTCAGTCTTATGTATATTTTATATCATAGGTTACTACCAGTTTTGAGACCATTACTCTACCAACACACTCATTAAGAAGTTTTTTTTGGGCAAGGATTTCAGC
>NW_010280461.1:0-377 GCF_000690775.1 Eurypyga helias
GTGACTGCTGTCACCCAGACTTTGCCCCAGTGGCATCGCATGTCGCTGCCTGTTCTTTCTGCGCTGTCTGACTCCTGATCTCCTGCCTTCTGCCAGGCCAAAAGATGTCTCCAGGGGCGGGACACACTCTTCAGGCAGTTGTGTCCAAGAAACCCGGCGCTTTTCTTTACTCGCAGGATGGGAACCAGTCAGGTTTCCGGCACTGCGTGTCTGACCCTTCTCATCCCACCGCTTGCGGGCCAGCGGTCGCTCCGAGCGTGGAATTCAGTGGGCAGGGCTCCCGGCTGCTGATCGTCCCGACGGGCCGTGGCAGGGACGGGGCACAAAACCCGGTGTCGGCGTGTCTCGCGCAGTTCCCCGTGTTGCTCTGACGCCGT
>NW_010280462.1:0-377 GCF_000690775.1 Eurypyga helias
CCTGCCGGCACCCGCCCCTCCGACCCCGGCTCCTGCACTGAAACGGAGTTAATTATTTCACAGTGTAAAAATAGCACCCGCGACAATCAGCTGGGGGATTTAAGACGGCAAGCCCTGACAATTCTGTTTCGATGAGCAGAGGTATCGCGGCGGTGTGAAGGCAGACTCCTGCTAAGCATTTCGTAACGATCCACGCGAAAGGAGAAGAAAGATTGCGGGAATCAACACTCAACAGGGACCAAACCGCATGGACAGAGCCCGGCGGCTGATGGGAGGGAAGAGGAAAGGCAGGGATATGGCATCGGGGTGCTCCTTGTCCCCGGGGTGCTGCCAGCCCAGGACATCATCCCCCTCCCAGCATGGGCAGCACCGTGGTC
>NW_010280463.1:0-376 GCF_000690775.1 Eurypyga helias
TTTTTTTTTTTCCTTCCTCCAGGTTTTTTGGAGGTTTGATCCAGGATGTGAAGCGAAAAGCCCCATGGTTCTGGAGTGACTTTCGGGATGGTCTGAGCCTGCAGTGTCTGGCATCCTTCCTCTTCCTCTACTGTGCCTGCATGTCCCTCATCATTACCTTCGGGGGACTGCTGGGGGAGGCGACCGATGGCCACATAGTGAGCAACTCTCTCTTGGGAGGCTTAGGGAAGGATAAAACTCAGGCAGAAGTCCTTTCTGCAGTGAATCTGCTTTGGGCTTCCCCCCCTCCCCCAAAGATTAATTTACTCACTGCTGCCTCTCTTCCCCGTGCAGAGTGCCATGGAGTCGCTGCTGGGCGCATCCATGAGCGGCATGG
>NW_010280464.1:0-377 GCF_000690775.1 Eurypyga helias
CTGGGGGGCTTTAAGGTCCCTCCAAGCCCAAATTATTCCATGATTCTATGAGAGCTGAAGCTTCCTGAAGCACAGTAGCATTACGCTGAAGGCTTTCATCCCAGCAGACACTGAGCCCATCCGTTCAGGTGCAATAACCCAGGAAAAAGGTTTCTTATAGCAGTTAATTGGGTTTTAACCACTTTTAAGAGTGAAAGAAAAATTGAGACGAGCCAGACTGGTTTCCAGAGGCAGAGACATGTAAAAGCAGTTTACATGACTCACATTGCTCCTTTCTCGCCGGCACGCTGCCAACGGGAAGGGGCAGCAGGCGTTGCTCAGCACGCTAAGGCATTAGCGTTTCGGGGCTGGCTGCAGCGGGATGACAGTCGGCAGCG
>NW_010280465.1:0-377 GCF_000690775.1 Eurypyga helias
AAAAAGGACACAGCACATTAAACAGAGGCTCCCCCTGGGGCCAAATCGCTTCCCAGATGCCAGTGTGCTAGTTGTACTGATGAATACACCCCACTGTGTGTGTCTTCCCAGCGTGTTTTTCTGAGGTGTTGTCCAGGGTGCCACTGACCACACTGGATGAAACCTTTGGCTTTAAGAGCAGCTTTTACAGCCACTTCTGAAGCGGCCTCCCCCACTTGCAGCATTGCTAACGCAGTGGTGAGGGAGGAGGAAGACTGCACAGAGATGTCCATCACCCAGGCTAGGTGCTGGGCTGCTACTGGAGCAGGGGGTGAATGGGTATCTGAGAAGCAGCAGCCAGGGCAAGGACACTAGCACAGGGGGTCATAGAATCATAG
>NW_010280466.1:0-378 GCF_000690775.1 Eurypyga helias
CAGCCTGCCAGTCTCCCTCTCCCTGACCATCACCTTGTCAGCCTTCCGTCAGGGCCAAAGAGCACTCGTGGCTCCTAACAGCGCTCCAGGGAGTTGCAGAGCTCTCTGCACCAGCCTGGCCAGCCCTCGCTTACAGGTCCCAGGCTGGAAACCTCTGAGAATCTTGTCTGTACGTAATTAGCAGGGAATGTTTAAGGAATGTCCAAAGAGACGTATTTCATGCAAAAAGCTGGCAGAATTTGAGGTTTCCAGGGGAGAGTGGAAAAGTTCATTTCCCTACGGACTCTCCAGCCACATTTGTCTTCTCAGTCACGTTGTCTAGTGGTGGCAGCTGGGACATGCAGCAAGAGCTGCCCCCCAGAACGGAGAGGAGAGTGC
>NW_010280467.1:0-378 GCF_000690775.1 Eurypyga helias
TCATCTCATTGTCCTTCTGTTCATTCAGTTAATGACTTCTTCCAGTTGGCTTTTAGCATTTGTAGGCTCATATTCAGTGGTTGCAGTAAAATGAAATGATGCTCTGACAATTCACATCGTGAACTATTACAGTGTTAATGACAAGTAAATAAAGTTATGACCTTACTAAATTCAGAGATATGGCAAAATACCTTTACACAGTAAATTACATGGCTCCAAGCAGTGTTAATTTCTATTTTATGTAATTGTGTAATTGAAGTAGGCTGACGACACTGGGAAATAGGGTGATGACTTATTTACAAGACTGAATATAGGAATTGTAATATGAAGAACAAAATTGAGTAAGTGCTGGAATGTGTCATAAGAACAGGCTGTATA
>NW_010280468.1:0-378 GCF_000690775.1 Eurypyga helias
AAGTCCTTCTCCTCAGGGCTGTTTCTGACCCTCAAAGGAGGACAGGTCTTACAAGGAAGAAGGCCAAAGGCAGAGGGCAGATTGCAGGCACGGGCAGCCTGCGGTGCCATGGCAGCTGTGTCCATCTGGCAACACAACGGCTGGTGGGTCACTCGTGTGCCAGAAGCCACGTCACCAGGGGGGGAACAAACATGACACCAGCCCAGGTAAGGCCAGCGCAGCCACACAAGGTGCACCACCCCAGGGCGAGGCGAGGAGTAGCGGGCTGCTTCCTGGGGAAATCAAGAGCAGGACTTTCCCCCAGGGAAAGGAAGCTGCTCCTGTTCAGGGGCCCAGGAATAAAACATACTGCAGCGGGCAGAGCTGTCCCAGCAGTGA
>NW_010280469.1:0-378 GCF_000690775.1 Eurypyga helias
CCCGCGCCGCGTCTCCGTGAGCCGCGCTCCGTGGGGTCAGGGCTGTGCGGACCCTCAGCAGCAGGCAAATCCCCGTTGCTGCCCCTCACCGTGTCGCGCCGCACACACCGGTCGCGGTGCGGTGGAGGCCGGAGGGCATTGCTGCCAACCTCCATGGGGCCGAAACGTCACCCACATCCTCCGCTGAAGTGCTGAGGTACAGCACTGGTGAACGCCAGCCTCCGGGGGATGGCCTGCTGTACCCCCACTGCTGCGGGCCTAGGGCCTCCCGGCGCGTTCTCCAAGGGGATCTGAAAGGCTCATTTACAAACACCTAATTGAATGTTTACTGCCCTTGCCCCAGGCGGAATCGGGACGGTTCATAAAATCATAGAATCA
>NW_010280470.1:0-377 GCF_000690775.1 Eurypyga helias
AATCAGTGACTGGTTCGAACACAGACATACAACTATCAGTGGTATTTTAAAATGAACTGATGCATCAACATGGTTGTCAGCCTGCAGCAAAACAAGTCATGGTAACTTTCTAAATCACGCTCTAACGAGATGAGGTAGCGGGTGCAGAGCGGATGTGAGACAACTACACGGAGGGTGCAATGAAGGACTCGCCTGCATTGTGGGCTTGCCCAGGCTAAGTGAGTCATTCACTGGGCTGGTGACTCAAATCACATTCTTTTCACCTAAGTAGTCCTTCAGTTTCTGAATAATGCAACTTCTCTGGCTTTTGGAAGTGTGTTAGTCTTCCAGGAGCATGCTTTCTATTTCAGCACCTTTGAATGTCTTCCTGCAAATAG
>NW_010280471.1:0-377 GCF_000690775.1 Eurypyga helias
TAAACACTTATGTTAAAGCTATATTCAAGAGATCCTTAGACTTCCTGGTTTGTTATTTAAGATCTGCAAAGCCAAATTCCTGCGGATACCAACAAACTTTCAAGGAAATGGGCTGATTTCCATGAGTGAACAAAATGCTGAAGCTGGTCACTTGCCTTTGCCAGCTGGCTGATACTGTGATGAAGAGCTGCAGTATGCAGGAGGTTAAGGGCGGCTGTGCCACCCAGCCCAGTGTGGAAAACTCCTGGCCACAGTGTTGGCAAGTGTAAACAGCACCTGCTTTTTCTCAGTCATATATCAGCCATCCCTAAAAGCTCATCAGGGAATCTCTGCTGGCTCCTTCTTTTTTCAAGTCATGTTTTAGGCCCAGCTGGCAA
>NW_010280472.1:0-377 GCF_000690775.1 Eurypyga helias
TGTTGTTCCCAAAGTGGTAGGAAGATGCAGTGGTAGGAAGATAGAGTTAAGTGTCACAACCTTTTGAACAGAGGCATGTGTCTGAATTATACCAATGGAAGTGGGGTGTGTTAAGTCCTTTCACTGCGCTGTCTCCTTATCTAATCTGATGAGAAGAAGGGAAAGCAGGAGCTGTGGGAAGGGTATTTGGCCAGTGGTGACAGCCAAGGTGTGCTGGGACCCCTCTTCTTTCCTTGTGCCCCGGCCCACCACCCCTCTTCCCATTTGCCTTCCAGCGTGCAGTAACCTGGTGATTAGATCACTCTCCTAGGATTTGGGGACCTGGATACTTGTCTGTGCTGCTAAATCAAGAGCAGGAAAGTTAAAAAAAAAAAAAA